>NC_039363.1:33264012-33287818 GCF_003573695.1 Papaver somniferum | reverse complement strand
CCCAAAAATGAAGAACCCTAATTTATGAAACCCTAATTTTCAACAGTGAAATTAACTCACCTAATCTTCAAATTGACGTCGACCCATCCTTCCTCTGACTCTCCTGCTCCATTCCCACGCGCCAATTGCTACTCTAGACTCGCCTAATCGATTGATTTTTCTTCTAGGGTTTCAGAGAAAGGGTGAGAAGAAAAATCAATCAAATAGGGGGCTAGAAAGAGGGGGGTGATGATAGTAGTGATGGGTTGTGGTTGTTGTGGAGAGTTGGTGGTTTGGTGGCTGTTGCAGGAGGGTTGGTGACGACAGGGAAGAAGGTGGTGGTGATGGTGGTGCGGCAGGGTATGGTGGTTGCAGACGGGGTGAGCTCGATTAGGTTCTGGCTAGGGGTTGTTTGGTTTGTGGGATATAGACTTAGGTGTTTGAGTGTTGAGCGGGATCATCGAACCTTGATGTTCGGTGATGAAAGGCGTAGGATGATAACTTCTGAAACGGATCTAACGGAAAAATTGAGACAGATCGTGAGCGACCGTTGGATGCAAAAATACAACGAAACTGACGGCTCAAGATGGAGTTAGGTGCTGTAGTGTAAGGCGGAGATATCAAACTTCGATGCACAGCAAGGGAGCGACCGTCGGATGCTTCTGAGAACTGATCTGACGGCTGAAGACGCAAGCGGGTATGGATTTGGGTTTTAGGCTTTTGGGTATAGAAGATGGGTTTGGGAAATCTTGAGCCCACTTCTTCTTTAAGAACAACTTTCTTCTTCTTGAGCCCATTTCCAGCTTTTTTTTGGTCTTCCGCACATCACTCTTCGCGGCTTCCTTGCGTAATTTCTCCTGGCTTTTCACTACTTTTCTGCTCTTTTTGCTCCGCAACTCATCCAATCTTTATTTATTACCTAAAAATGCAAAATTAAGTAAGAAAAATATTTATTCTTGAAAACAATGAAAATACAGAATATGGGATAAAATGTAGAATTAATGCACAAAAGATGAGTTAAATGCCAAGAAAAATATATAGAAATATGCACTTTTTAGCACTCATCACTCAACACCAAGAGGAAGAATGTGTCGAGGAAGCATGCCTAGCAACACAGTAGTAGTGTTGAGGAATCTGCACGTCTCAACACCAAGAGGAAGAATGTGTCGACGAAGCATGCCTAGTAACGCAGTAATGGTGTTGAGTAATTGGCAAGTCTCAACACCAAGAGGAAAATGTGTTGAGGAAGCATTCTTAGCAACACAGTGGTGGTGTTGAGAAATTTGCACGTCTCAACACCAAGAGGAAGAATGTGTTGAGGAAGCTTTCCTAGCAACACAGTAGTGGTGTTGAGGAATTTGCACGTCTCAATACCAAGAGGAAGAATGTGTTGAGGAAGCATGCCTAGAAACACAGTAGTGGTGTTCAGGAATTTGCACATCTCAACACCAAGAGGAAGAATGTGTTGAGGAAGCTTGCCTAGCAACATAGTAGTGGTGTTGATAAATTTGCACGTCTCAACACCAAGAGGAAGAATGTGTTGAGGAAGCATGCCTTGCAACACAGTAGTGGTGTTGAGTAATTTGCAAGTCTCAACACCGAGAGGAAAATGTGTTGAGGAAGCATGCCAAGCAACACAGTGGTGGTGTTGAGGAATTCGCACGTCTCAACACCAAGAGGAAGAGAAACGCAGTAATGGTGTTGAGTAATTGGAAAATCTCAACACCAAGAGGAAAATGTGTTGAGGAAGCATGCCTAGCAACACAGTAGTGGTGTTGAGGAATTTGCACGTCTCAACACCAAGAGGAAGAATGTGTCGAGGAAGCATTCCTAGCAACACAGTAGTAGTGTTGAGGAATCTGCACGTCTCAACACCAAGAGGAAGAATGTGTCGACGAAGCATGCCTAGCAACGCAGTAATGGTGTTGAGTAATTTGCAAGTCTCAACACCAAGAGGAAAATGTGTTGAGGAAGAATTCCTAGCAACACAGTGGTGGTGTTGAGAAATTTGCACGTCTCAACACCAAGAGGAAGAATGTGTTGAGGAAGCATTCCTAGAAACACAGTAGTGGTGTTCAGGAATTTGCACGTCTCAACACCAAGAAGAAAATATGTTGAGGAAGCATGCCTAGCAACACAGTAGTGGTGTTGAGGAATTTGCACGTCTCAACACCAAGAGGAAGAATGTGTTGAGGAAGCTTGCCTAGCAACACAGTAGTGGTGTTGAGGAATTTGCACGTCTCAATACCAAGAGGAAGAATGTGTTGAGGAAGCATGCCTAGAAACACAATAGTGGTGTTGAGGAATTTGCAAGTCTCAACACCAAGAGGAAGAGAAACGCAGTAATGGTGTTGAGTAATTGGAAAATCTCAACACCAAGAGGAAAATGTGTTGAGGAAGTATGCCTAGCAACACAGTAGTGGTGTTGAGGAATTTGCACGTCTCAACACCAAGAGGAAGAATGTGTCGAGGAAGCATGCCTAGCAACACAGTAGTAGTGTTGAGGAATCTGCAGGTCTCAACACCAAGAGAAAGAATGTGTCGACGAAGCATGCCTAGCAACGCAGTAATGGTGTTGAGTAATTTGCAAGTCTCAACACCAAGAGGAAAATGTGTTGAGGAAGCATTCCTAGCAACACAGTGGTGGTGTTGAGAAATTTGCACGTCTCAACACCATGAGGAAGAATGTGTTGAGGAAGCATGCCTAGAAACACAGTAGTGGTGTTCAGGAATTTGCACATCTCAACACCAAGAGGAAGAATGTGTTGAGGAAGCTTGCCTAGCAACATAGTAGTGGTGTTGATAAATTTGCACGTCTCAACACCAAGAGGAAGAATGTGTTGAGGAAGCATGCCTTGCAACAAAGTAGTGGTGTTGAGTAATTTGCAAGTCTCAACACCAAGAGGAAAATGTGTGAAGGAAGCATGCCTAGCAACACAGTGGTGGTGTTGAGGAATTTACACGTCTCAACACCAAGAGGAAGAATGTGTTGAGAAATCATGCCTAGAAACACAGTAGTGGTGTTGAGGAATTTGCACGTCTCAACACCAAGAAGAAAATATGTTGAGGAAGCATGCCAAGAAACACAGTAGTGGAGTTGAGGAATTTGCACGTCTCAACACCAAGAGGAAAATGTTCTGAGGAAGCATGCCTAGCAACACATTAGTGGTGTTGAGGAATTTTCGCATCTCAACACCAAGAGGAAGAATGTTTTGAGAAAGCATGCCTAGAAACACAGTAGTGGTGTTGAGGAATTTGCACGTCTCAACACCAAGAAGAAAATATGTTGAGGAAGCATGCCTAGAAACACAGTAGTGGTGTTGAGGAATTTGCACGTCTCAACACCAAGAAGAAAATATGTTGAGGAATCATGCCTAGAAACACAGTTGTGGTGTTGAGGAATTTGCACGTCTCAACACCAAGAAGAAAATATGTTGAGGAAGCATGCCTAGAAACACAGTAGTGGTGTTGACGAATTTGCACGTCTCAACACCAAGAGGAAAATGTGTTGAGGAAGCATTCCTAGCAACACATTAGTGGTGTTGAGGAATTTTCGCATCTCAACACCAAGAGGAAGAATGTGTCGAGGAAGAATGTGTCGAGGAAGCATGCCTAGCAACACAGTAGTGCTGTTGAGGAATTTGCACGTCTCAACACCAAGAGGAAGAATGTGTCGAGGAAGCATGCATAGAAACACAGTAGTAGTGTTGAGGAATCTGCACATCTCAACACCAAGAGGAAGAATGTGTCGAGGAAGCATGCCTAGCAACACAGTAGTGGTGTTGAGGAATTTGCACGTCTCAACACCAAGAGGAAGAATGTGTTGAGGAAGCTTGCCTAGCAACACAGTAGTGGTGTTGAGGAATTTGCACGTCTCAATACCAAGAGGAAGAATGTGTTGAGGAAGCATGCCTAGAAACACAATAGTGGTGTTGAGGAATTTGCAAGTCTCAACACCAAGAGGAAGAGAAACGCAGTAATGGTGTTGAGTAATTGGAAAATCTCAACACCAAGAGGAAAATGTGTTGAGGAAGCATGCCTAGCAACACAGTAGTGGTGTTGAGGAATTTGCACGTCTCAACACCAAGAGGAAGAATGTGTCGAGGAAGCATGCCTAGCAACACAGTAGTAGTGTTGAGGAATCTGCACATCTCAACACCAATAGGAAGAATGTGTCGAGGAAGCATGCCTAGCAACACAGTAGTGGTGTTGAGGAATTTGCACGTCTCAACACCAAGAGGAAGAATGTGTTGAGGAAGCTTTCCTAGAAATACAGTAGTGGTGTTGAGGAATTTTCACGTCTCAATACCAAGAGGAAGAATGTGTTGAGGAAGCATGCCTAGAAACACAATTGTGGTGTTCAGGAATTTGCACGTCTCAACACCAAGAGGAAGAATGTGCCGAGTAAGCACGCCTAGAAACGCAGTAATGGTGTTGAGTAATTGGCAAGTCTCAACACCAAGAGGAAATGTGTTGAGGAAGCATGCCTAGCAACACAGTAGTGGTGTTGAGGAATCTGCACGTCTCACACCAAGAGGAAGAATGTGTCGACGAAGCATGCCTAGCAACGCAGTAATGGTGTTGAGTAATTGGCAAGTCTTAACACCAAGAGGAAAATGTGTTGAGGAAGCATTCCTAGCAATTCAGTGGTGGTGTTGAGAAATTTTCGCATCTCAACACCAAGAGGAAGAATGTGTCGAGGAAGCATGCCTAGCAACACAGTAGTGCTGTTGAGGAATTTGCACGTCTCAACACCAAGAGGAAGAATGTGTCGAGGAAGCATGCATAGAAACACAGTAGTAGTGTTGAGGAATCTGCACATCTCAACACCAAGAGGAAGAATGTGTCGAGGAAGCATGCCTAGCAACACAGTAGTGGTGTTGAGGAATTTGCACGTCTCAACACCAAGAGGAAGAATGTGTTGAGGAAGCTTTCCTAGCAACACAGTAGTGGTGTTGAGGAATTTTCACGTCTCAATACCAAGAGGAAGAATGTGTTGAGGAAGCATGCCTAGAAACACAATTGTGGTGTTCAGGAATTTGCACGTCTCAACACCAAGAGGAAGAATGTGCCGAGGAAGCATGCCTAGAAACGCAGTAATGGTGTTGAGTAATTGGCAAGTCTCAACACCAAGAGGAAGAATGTTTTTATGAAGCATGCCTAGCAACACAGTAGTGGTGTTGAGGAATTTTCACGTCTCAATACCAAGAGGAAGAATGTGTTGAGGAAGCACGCCTAGAAACACAGTAGTGGTGTTGAGGAATTTGCACGTTTCAACACCAAGAGCAAAATGTGTTGAGGAACCATGCCTAGCAACACATTAGTGGTGTTGAGGAATATTCACGTCTTAACATCAAGAGGAAGAATGTGTTGAGGAAGCATGACTGGAAACACAGTAGTGGTGTTCAGGAAATTTGCACATCTCAACACCAAGAGGAAGAATGTGTTGAGGAAGCTTGCCTAGCAACATAGTAGTGGTGTTGATAAATTTGCACGTCTCAACACCAAGAGGAAGAATGTGTTGAGGAAGCATGCCTTGCAACACAGTAGTGGTGTTGAGTAATTTGCAAGTCTCAACACCGAGAGGAAAATTTGTTGAGGAAGCATGCCTAGCAACACAGTGGTGGTGTTGAGGAATTCGCACGTCTCAACACCAAGAGGAAGAATGTGTTGAGAAAGCATGCCTAGAAACACAGTAGTGGTGTTGAGGAATTTGCACGTCTCAACACCAAGAAGAAAATATGTTGAGGAAGCATGCCTAGAAACACAGTAGTGGTTTTGAGGAATTTGCACGTCTCAACACCAAGAGGAAAATGTGTTGAGGAAGCATGCCTAGCAACACAGTAGTGGTGTTGAGGAATTTTCGCATCTCAACACCAAGAGGAAGAATGTGTCGAGGAAGAATTCCTAGCAACACAGTAGTGCTGTTGAGGAATTTGCACGTCTCAACACCAAGAGGAAGAATGTGTCGAGGAAGCATGCCTAGCAACACAGTAGTAGTGTTGAGGAATCTGCACATCTCAACACCAATAGGATGAATGTGTCGAGGAAGCATGCCTAGCAACACAGTAGTGGTGTTGAGGAATTTGCACGTCTCAACACCAAGAGGAAGAATGTGTTGAGGAAGCTTTCCTAGCAACACAGTAGTGGTGTTGAGGAATTTTCACGTCTCAATACCAAGAGGAAGCATGTGTTGAGGAAGCATGCCTAGAAACACAATTGTGGTGTTCAGGAATTTGCACGTCTCAACACCAAGAGGAAGAATGTGCCGAGGAAGCATGCCTAGAAACGCAGTAATGGTGTTGATTAATTGGCAAGTCTCAACACCAAGAGGAAATGTGTTGAGGAAGCATGCCTAGCAACACAGTAGTGGTGTTGAGGAATCTGCACGTCTCACACCAAGAGGAAGAATGTGTCGACGAAGCATGCCTAGCAACGCAGTAATGGTGTTGAGTAATTGGCAAGTCTTAACACCAAGAGGAAAATGTGTTGAGGAAGCATTCCTAGCAATTCAGTGGTGGTGTTGAGAAATTTTCGCATCTCAACACCAAGAGGAAGAATGTGTCGAGGAAGCATGCCTAGCAACACAGTAGTGCTGTTGAGGAATTTGCACGTCTCAACACCAAGAGGAAGAATGTGTCGAGGAAGCATGCATAGAAACACAGTAGTAGTGTTGAGGAATCTGCACATCTCAACACCAAGAGGAAGAATGTGTCGAGGAAGCATGCCTAGCAACACAGTAGTGGTGTTGAGGAATTTGCACGTCTCAACACCAAGAGGAAGAATGTGTTGAGGAAGCTTGCCTAGCAACACAGTAGTGGTGTTGAGGAATTTGCACGTCTCAATACCAAGAGGAAGAATGTGTTGAGGAAGCATGCCTAGAAACACAATAGTGGTGTTGTGGAATTTGCACATCTCAACACCAAGAGGAAGAATGTGTTGAGAAAGCATGCCTAGAAACACAGTAGTGGTGTTGAGGAATTTGTACGTCTCAACACCAAGAAGAAAATATGTTGAGGAAGCATGCCTAGAAACACAGTAGTAGTGTTGAGGAATCAGCACATCTCAACACCAAGAGGAAGAATGTGTCGAGGAAGCATGCCTAGCAACACAGTAGTGGTGTTGAGGAATTTGCACGTCTCAACACCAAGAGGAAGAATGTGTTGAGGAAGCATGCCTAGCAACACAGTAGTGGTGTTGAGGAATTTGCACGTCTCAATACCAAGAGGAAGAATGTGTTGAGGAAGCATGCCTAGAAACACAATAGTGGTGTTGAGGAATTTGCACGTCTCAACACCAAGAGGAAGAATGTGTCGAGGAAGCATGCCTAGAAACGCAGTAATGGTGTTGAGTAATTGGAAAGTCTCAACACCAAGAGGAAAATGTGTTGAGGAAGCATGCCTAGCAACACAGTAGTGGTGTTGAGGAATCTGCACGTCTGAACACCAAGAGGAAGAATGTGTCGAGGAAGCATGCCTAGCAACACAGTAGTAGTGTTGAGGAATCTGCACGTCTCAACACCAAGAGGAAGAATGTGTCGACGAAGCATGCCTAGCAACGCAGTAATGGTGTTGAGTAATTGGCAAGTCTCAACACCAAGAGGAAGAATGTGTCGAGGAAGCATGCCGAGCAACACAATAGTGGTGTTGAGGAATTTGCACGTCTCAACACAAACAGGAAGAATATGTTGAGGAAGCATGCCTTGCAACACAGTAGTGGTATTGAGGAATTTGCAAGTCTCAACACCAAGAGGAAAATGTGTTGAGGAAAAATATCTAGCAACACAGTGGTGGTATTGAGTAATTTGCAAGTCTCACCACCAAGAGGAAAATGTATTTAGGAAGCTTGCCTAGCAACACAGTAGTGGTGTTAAGTAATTTGCAAGTCTCAACACCGAAAGGAAAATGTGTTGAGGAAGCATGCCTAGCAACACAGTGGTGGTGTTGAGGAATTCGCACGTCTCAACACCAAGAGGAAGAATGTGTTGAGAAAGCATGCCTAGAAACACAGTAGTGGTGTTGAGGAATTTGCACGTCTCAACACCAAGAAGAAAATATGTTGAGGAAGCATGCCTAGAAACACAGTAGTGGTTTTGAGGAATTTGCACGTCTCAACACCAAGAGGAAAATGTGTTGAGGAAGCATGCCTAGCAACACAGTAGTGGTGTTGAGGAATTTTCGCATCTCAACACCAAGAGGAAGAATGTGTCGAGGAAGAATTCCTAGCAACACAGTAGTGCTGTTGAGGAATTTGCACGTCTCAACACCAAGAGGAAGAATGTGTCGAGGAAGCATGCCTAGCAACACAGTAGTAGTGTTGAGGAATCTGCACATCTCAACACCAAGAGGAAGAATGTGTCGAGGAAGCATGCCTAGCAACACAGTAGTGGTGTTGAGGAATTTGCACGTCTCAACACCAAGAGGAAGAATGTGTTGAGGAAGCTTTCCTAGCAACACAGTAGTGGTGTTGAGGAATTTTCACGTCTCAATACCAAGAGGAAGAATGTGTTGAGGAAGCATGCCTAGAAACACAATTGTGGTGTTCAGGAATTTGCACGTCTCAACACCAAGAGGAAGAATGTGCCGAGGAAGCATGCCTAGAAACGCAGTAATGGTGTTGAGTAATTGGCAAGTCTCAACACCAAGAGGAAATGTGTTGAGGAAGCATGCCTAGCAACACAGTAGTGGTGTTGAGGAATCTGCACGTCTCACACCAAGAGGAAGAATGTGTCGACGAAGCATGCCTAGCAACGCAGTAATGGTGTTGAGTAATTGGCAAGTCTTAACACCAAGAGGAAAATGTGTTGAGGAAGCATTCCTAGCAATTCAGTGGTGGTGTTGAGAAATTTGCACGTCTCAACACCAAGAGGAAGAATGTTTTTATGAAGCATGCCTAGCAACACAGTAGTGGTGTTGAGGAATTTGCACGTCTCAATACCAAGAGGAAGAATGTGTTGAGGAAGCACGCCTAGAAACACAGTAGTGGTGTTGAGGAATTTGCACGTTTCAACACCAAGAGCAAAATGTGTTGAGGAACCATGCCTAGCAACACATTAGTGGTGTTGAGGAATATTCACGTCTTAACATCAAGAGGAAGAATGTGTTGAGGAAGCATGACTGGAAACACAGTAGTGGTGTTCAGGAAATTTGCACATCTCAACACCAAGAGGAAGAATGTGTTGAGGAAGCTTGCCTAGCAACATAGTAGTGGTGTTGATAAATTTGCACGTCTCAACACCAAGAGGAAGAATGTGTTGAGGAAGCATGCCTTGCAACACAGTAGTGGTGTTGAGTAATTTGCAAGTCTCAACACCGAGAGGAAAATGTGTTGAGGAAGCATGCCTACCAACACAGTGGTGGTGTTGAGGAATTCGCACGTCTCAACACCAAGAGGAAGAGAAACGCAGTAATGGTGTTGAGTAATTGGAAAATCTCAACACCAAGAGGAAAATGTGTTGAGGAAGCATGCCTAGCAACACAGTAGTGGTGTTGAGGAATTTGCACGTCTCAACACCAAGAGGAAGAATGTGTCGAGGAAGCATGCCTAGCAACACAGTAGTAGTGTTGAGGAATCTGCAGGTCTCAACACCAAGAGAAAGAATGTGTCGACGAAGCATGCCTAGCAACGCAGTAATGGTGTTGAGTAATTTGCAAGTCTCAACACCAAGAGGAAAATGTGTTGAGGAAGCATTCCTAGCAACACAGTGGTGGTGTTGAGAAATTTGCACGTCTCAACACCATGAGGAAGAATGTGTTGAGGAAGCATGCCTAGAAACACAGTAGTGGTGTTCAGGAATTTGCACATCTCAACACCAAGAGGAAGAATGTGTTGAGGAAGCTTGCCTAGCAACATAGTAGTGGTGTTGATAAATTTGCACGTCTCAACACCAAGAGGAAGAATGTGTTGAGGAAGCATGCCTTGCAACATAGTAGTGGTTTTGAGTAATTTGCAAGTCTCAACACCGAGAGGAAAATTTGTTGAGGAAGCATGCCTAGCAACACAGTGGTGGTATTGAGGAATTGGCACGTCTCAACACCAAGAGGAAGAATGTGTTGAGAAAGCATGCCTAGAAACACAGTAGTGGTGTTGAGGAATTTGCACGTCTCAACACCAAGAAGAAAATATGTTGAGGAAGCATGCCTAGAAACACAGTAGTGGTGTTGAGGAATTTGCACGTCTCAACACCAAGAGGAAAATGTGTTGAGGAAGCATGCCTAGCAACACAGTAGTGGTGTTGAGGAATTTTCGCATCTCAACACCAAGAGGAAGAATGTGTCGAGGAAGCATGCCTAGCAACAGAGTAGTGTTGTTGAGGAATTTGCACGTCTCAACACCAAGAGGAAGAATGTGTCGAGGAAGCATGCCTAGCAACACAGTAGTAGTGTTGAGGAATCTGCACATATCAACACCAAGAGGAACAATGTGTCGAGGAAGCATGCCTAGCAACACAGTAGTGGTGTTAAGGAATTTGCACGTCTCAACACCAAGAGGAAGAATGTGTTGAGGAAGCTTGCCTAGCAACACAGTAGTGGTGTTGAGGAATTTGCACGTCTCAATACCAAGAGGAAGAATGTGTTGAGGAAGCATGCCTAGAAACACAATAGTGGTGTTGAGGAATTTGCACGTCTCAACACCAAGAGGAAGAATGTGTCGAGGAAGCATGCCTAGAAACGCAGTAATGGTGTTGAGTAATTTGCACGTCTCAACACCAAGAGGAAGAATGTGTCGAGGAAGCATGCCTAGCAACACAGTAGTAGTGTTGAGGAATCTGCACGTCTCAACACCAAGAGGAAGAATGTGTCGAGGAAGCATGCCTAGCAATGCAGTAATGGTGTTGAGTAATTGGAAAGTCTCAACACCAAGAGGAAAATGTGTTGAGGAAGAATTCCTAGCAACACAGTGGTGGTGTTGAGGAATTTGCACGTCTCAACACCAAGAGAAGAATGTGTTGAGGAAGCATGCCTAGCAACACAGTAGTGGTGTTGAGGAATTTGCACGTTTCATTACCAAGAGGAAGAATGTGTTGAGGAAGCATGCCTAGCAACACAGTAGTGCTGTTGAGGAATTTGCACGTCTCAACACCAAGAGGAAGAATGTGTCGAGGAAGCATGCCTAGTAACACAGTAGTGCTGTTGAGGAATTTGCACGTCTCAACACCAAGAGGAAGAATGTGTCGAGGAAGCATGCCTAGCAACACAGTAGTGGTGTTGAGGAATTTGCGCGTCTCAATACCAAGAGGAGGAGTGTGTTGAGGAAGCATGCCTAGAAACACAGTAGTGGTGTTGAGGAATTTCCACGTCTCAACACCAAGAGTAAAATGTGTTGAGGAAGCATTCCAAGCAACACAGTAGTGGTGTTGAGAAATTTGCACGTCTCAACACCAAGAGGAAGAATGTGTTGAGGAAGAATGCCTAGAAACACAGTAGTGGTGTTCAGGAATTTGCACGTCTCAACACCAAGAGGAAGAATGTGTTGAGGAAGCATGCCTAGAAACACAGTAGTGGTGTTGAGGAATTTGCACGTCTCAACACCAAGAGGAAAATGTGTTGAGGAAGCATGCCTAGCAACACAGTAGTGGTGTTGAGGAATTTTCGCATCTCAACACCAAGAGGAAGAATGTGTCGAGGAAGCATGCCTAGCAACACAGTAGTGGTGTTGAGGAATTTGCACGTCTCAACACCAAGAGGAAGAATGTGTTGAGGAAGCTTGCCTAGCAACACAGTAGTGGTGTTGAGGAATTTGCACGTCTCAATACCAAGAGGAAGAATGTGTTGAGGAAGCATGCCTAGAAACACAATAGTGGTGTTGAGGAATTTGCAAGTCTCAACACCAAGAGGAAGAGAAACGCAGTAATGGTGTTGAGTAATTGGAAAATCTCAACACCAAGAGGAAAATGTGTTGAGGAAGCATGCCTAGCAACACAGTAGTGGTGTTGAGAAATTTGCACGTCTCAACACCAAGAGGAAGAATGTGTCGAGGAAGCATGCCTAGCAACACAGTAGTAGTGTTGAGGAATCTGCAGGTCTCAACACCAAGAGAAAGAATGTGTCGACGAAGCATGCCTAGCAACGCAGTAATGGTGTTGAGTAATTTGCAAGTCTCAACACCAAGAGAAAAATGTGTTGAGGAAGCATTCCTAGCAACACAGTGGTGGTGTTGAGAAATTTGCACGTCTCAGCACCTTGAGGAAGAATGTGTTGAGGAAGCATGCCTAGAAACACAGTAGTGGTGTTCAGGAATTTGCACATCTCAACACCAAGAGGAAGAATGTGTTGAGGAAGCTTGCCTAGCAACATAGTAGTGGTGTTGATAAATTTGCACGTCTCAACACCAAGAGGAAGAATGTGTTGAGGAAGCATGCCTTGCAACATAGTAGTGGTTTTGAGTAATTTGCAAGTCTCAACACCGAGAGGAAAATTTGTTGAGGAAGCATGCCTAGCAACACAGTGGTGGTATTGAGGAATTGGCACGTCTCAACACCAAGAGGAAGAATGTGTTGAGAAAGCATGCCTAGAAACACAGTAGTGGTGTTGAGGAATTTGCACGTCTCAACACCAAGAAGAAAATATGTTGAGGAAGCATGCCTAGAAACACAGTAGTGGTGTTGAGGAATTTGCACGTCTCAACACCAAGAGGAAAATGTGTTGAGGAAGCATGCCTAGCAACACAGTAGTGGTGTTGAGGAATTTTCGCATCTCAACACCAAGAGGAAGAATGTGTCGAGGAAGAATTCCTAGCAACACAGTAGTGCTGTTGAGGAATTTGCACGTCTCAACACCAAGAGGAAGAATGTGTCGAGGAAGCATGCCTAGCAACACAGTAGTAGTGTTGAGGAATCTGCACATCTCAACACCAATAGGAAGAATGTGTCGAGGAAGCATGCCTAGCAACACAGTAGTGGTGTTGAGGAATTTGCACGTCTCAACACCAAGAGGAAGAATGTGTTGAGGAAGCTTTCCTAGCAACACAGTAGTGGTGTTGAGGAATTTTCACGTCTCAATACCAAGAGGAAGAATGTGTTGAGGAAGCATGCCTAGAAACACAATTGTGGTGTTCAGGAATTTGCACGTCTCAACACCAAGAGGAAGAATGTGCCGAGGAAGCATGCCTAGAAACGCAGTAATGGTGTTGAGTAATTGGCAAGTCTCAACACCAAGAGGAAATGTGTTGAGGAAGCATGCCTAGCAACACAGTAGTGGTGTTGAGGAATCTGCACGTCTCACACCAAGAGGAAGAATGTGTCGACGAAGCATGCCTAGCAACGCAGTAATGGTGTTGAGTAATTGGCAAGTCTTAACACCAAGAGGAAAATGTGTTGAGGAAGCATTCCTAGCAATTCAGTGGTGGTGTTGAGAAATTTTCGCATCTCAACACCAAGAGGAAGAATGTGTCGAGGAAGAATGTGTCGAGGAAGCATGCCTAGCAACACAGTAGTGCTGTTGAGGAATTTGCACGTCTCAACACCAAGAGGAAGAATGTGTCGAGGAAGCATGCATAGAAACACAGTAGTAGTGTTGAGGAATCTGCACATCACAACACCAAGAGGAAGAATGTGTCGAGGAAGCATGCCTAGCAACACAGTAGTGGTGTTGAGGAATTTGCACGTCTCAACACCAAGAGGAAGAATGTGTTGAGGAAGCTTGCCTAGCAACACAGTAGTGGTGTTGAGGAATTTGCACGTCTCAATACCAAGAGGAAGAATGTGTCGAGGAAGCATGCCTAGAAACGTAGTAATGTTGTTGAGTAATTGGAAAGTATCAACACCAAGAGGAAAATGTATTGAGGAAGCATGCCTAGCTACACAGTAGTGGTGTTGAGGAATTTGCACGTCTCAACACCAATAGGAAGAATGTGTCGAGGAAGCATGCCTAGCAACACAGTGGTAGTGTTGAGGAATCTGCACGTCTCAACACCAAGAGGAAGAATGTGTCGAGGAAGCATTCCTAGCAACGCAGTAATGGTGTTGAGTAATTGGCAAGTCTCAACACCAAGAGGAAAATGTGTTGAGGAAGCATTCCTAGCAACACAGTGGTGGTGTTGAGAAATTTGCACGTCTCAACACCAAGAGGAAGAATGTGTTGAGGAAGCATGCCTAGCAACACAGTAGTGGTGTTGAGGAATTTGCACGTCTCAATACCAAGAGGAAGAATGTGTTGAGGAAGCACGCCTAGAAACACAGTAGTGGTATTGAGGAATTTGCACGTTTCAACACCAAGAGGAAAATGTGTTGAGAAAGCATGCCTAGAAACACAGTAGTGGTGTTGAGGAATTTGCACGTCTCAACACCAAGAAGAAAATATGTTGAGGAAGCATGCCTAGAAACACAGTAGTGGTGTTGATGAATTAGCACGTCTAAACACCAAGAAGAAACTGTGTTGAGGAAGCATGCCTAGCAACACAGTAGTGGTGTTGAGGAATTTGCACGTCTCAACACCAATAGGAAAATGTGTTGAGGAAGCATGCCTAGCAACACAGTAGTGGTGTTGAGGAATTTTCGCATCTCAACACCAAGAGGAAGAATGTGTCGAGGAAGCATGCCTAGCAACACAGTAGTGCTGTTGAGGAATTTGCACGTCTCAACACCAAGAGGAATAATTTGTCGAGGAAGCATGCCTAGCAACACAGTAGTAGTGTTGAGGAATCTGCACATCTCAACACCAAGAGGAAGAATGTGTCGAGGAAGCATGCCTAGCAACACAGTAGTGGTGTTGAGGAATTTGCACGTCTCAACACCAAGAGGAAGAATGTGTTGAGGAAGCTTTCCTAGCAACACAGTAGTGGTGTTGAGGAATTTTCACGTCTCAATACCAAGAGGAAGAATGTGTTGAGGAAGCATGCCTAGAAACACAATTGTGGTGTTCAGGAATTTGCACGTCTCAACACCAAGAGGAAGAATGTGCCGAGGAAGCATGCCTAGAAACGCAGTAATGGTGTTGAGTAATTGGCAAGTCTCAACACCAAGAGGAAATGTGTTGAGGAAGCATGCCTAGCAACACAGTAGTGGTGTTGAGGAATCTGCACGTCTCACACCAAGAGGAAGAATGTGTCGACGAAGCATGCCTAGCAACGCAGTAATGGTGTTGAGTAATTGGCAAGTCTTAACACCAAGAGGTAAATGTGTTGAGGAAGCATTCCTAGCAATTCAGTGGTGGTGTTGAGAAATTTTCGCATCTCAACACCAAGAGGAAGAATGTGTCGAGGAAGAATGTGTCGAGGAAGCATGCCTAGCAACACAGTAGTGCTGTTGAGGAATTTGCACGTCTCAACACCAAGAGGAAGAATGTGTCGAGGAAGCTTGCATAGAAACACAGTAGTAGTGTTGAGGAATCTGCACATCTCAACACCAAGAGGAAGAATGTGTCGAGGAAGCATGCCTAGCAACACAGTAGTGGTGTTGAGGAATTTGCACGTCTCAACACCAAGAGGAAGAATGTGTTGAGGAAGCTTGCCTAGCAACACAGTAGTGGTGTTGAGGAATTTGCACGTCTCAATACCAAGAGGAAGAATGTGTTGAGGAAGCATGCCTAGAAACACAATAGTGGTGTTGAGGAATTTGCAAGTCTCAACACCAAGAGGAAGAGAAACGCAGTAATGGTGTTGAGTAATTGGAAAATCTCAACACCAAGAGGAAAATGTGTTGAGGAAGCATGCCTAGCAACACAGTAGTGGTGTTGAGAAATTGGCACGTCTCAACACCAAGAGGAAGAATGTGTCGAGGAAGCATGCCTAGCAACACAGTAGTAGTGTTGAGGAATCTGCAGGTCTCAACACCAAGAGAAAGAATGTGTCGACGAAGCATGCCTAGCAACGCAGTAATGGTGTTGAGTAATTTGCAAGTCTCAACACCAAGAGAAAAATGTGTTGAGGAAGCATTCCTAGCAACACAGTGGTGGTGTTGAGAAATTTGCACGTCTCAGCACCATGAGGAAGAATGTGTTGAGGAAGCATGCCTAGAAACACAGTAGTGGTGTTCAGGAATTTGCACATCTCAACACCAAGAGGAAGAATGTGTTGAGGAAGCTTGCCTAGCAACATAGTAGTGGTGTTGATAAATTTGCACGTCTCAACACCAAGAGGAAGAATGTGTTGAGGAAGCATGCCTTGCAACATAGTAGTGGTTTTGAGTAATTTGCAAGTCTCAACACCGAGAGGAAAATTTGTTGAGGAAGCATGCCTAGCAACACAGTGGTGGTATTGAGGAATTGGCACGTCTCAACACCAAGAGGAAGAATGTGTTGAGAAAGCATGCCTAGAAACACAGTAGTGGTGTTGAGGAATTTGCACGTCTCAACACCAAGAAGAAAATATGTTGAGGAAGCATGCCTAGAAACACAGTAGTGGTGTTGAGGAATTTGCACGTCTCAACACCAAGAGGAAAATGTGTTGAGGAAGCATGCCTAGCAACACAGTAGTGGTGTTGAGGAATTTTCGCATCTCAACACCAAGAGGAAGAATGTTTCGAGGAAGCATGCCTAGCAACACAGTAGTGCTGTTGAGGAATTTGCACGTCTCAACACCAAGAGGAAGAATGTGTCGAGGAATCATGCCTAGCAACATAGTAGTAGTGTTGAGGAATCTGCACATCTCAACACCAAGAGGAAGAATGTGTCGAGGAAGCATGCCTAGCAACACAGTAGTGGTGTTGAGGAATTTGCACGTCTCAACACCAAGAGGAAGAATGTGTTGAGGAAGCTTTCCTAGCAACACAGTAGTGGTGTTGAGGAATTTTCACGTCTCAATACCAAGAGGAAGAATGTGTTGAGGAAGCATGCCTAGAAACACAATTGTGGTGTTCAGGAATTTGCACGTCTCAACACCAAGAGGAAGAATGTGCCGAGGAAGCATGCCTAGAAACGCAGTAATGGTGTTGAGTAATTGGCAAGTCTCAACACCAAGAGGAAATGTGTTGAGGAAGCATGCCTAGCAACACAGTAGTGGTGTTGAGGAATCTGCACGTCTCACACCAAGAGGAAGAATGTGTCGACGAAGCATGCCTAGCAACGCAGTAATTGTGTTGAGTAATTGGCAAGTCTTAACACCAAGAGGTAAATGTGTTGAGGAAGCATTCCTAGCAATTCAGTGGTGGTGTTGAGAAATTTTCGCATCTCAACACCAAGAGGAAGAATGTGTCGAGGAAGAATGTGTCGAGGAAGCATGCCTAGCAACACAGTAGTGCTGTTGAGGAATTTGCATGTCTCAACACCAAGAGGAAGAATGTGTCGAGGAAGCTTGCATAGAAACACAGTAGTAGTGTTGAGGAATCTGCACATCTCAACACCAAGAGGAAGAATGTGTCGAGGAAGCATTCCTAGCAACACAGTAGTGGTGTTGAGGAATTTGCACGTCTCAACACCAAGAGGAAGAATGTGTTGAGGAAGCTTGCCTAGCAACACAGTAGTGGTGTTGAGGAATTTGCACGTCTCAATACCAAGAGGAAGAATGTGTTGAGGAAGCATGCCTAGAAACACAATAGTGGTGTTGAGGAATTTGCAAGTCTCAACACCAAGAGGAAGAGAAACGCAGTAATGGTGTTGAGTAATTGGAAAATCTCAACACCAAGAGGAAAATGTGTTGAGGAAGCATGCCTAGCAACACAGTAGTGGTGTTGAGGAATTTGCACGTCTCAACACCAAGAGGAAGAATGTGTCGAGGAAGCATGCCTAGCAACACAGTAGTAGTGTTGAGGAATCTGCATGTCTCAACACCAAGAGGAAGAATGTGTCGACGAAGCATGCCTAGCAACGCAGTAATGGTGTTGAGTAATTTGCAAGTCTCAACACCAAGAGGAAAATGTGTTGAGGAAGCATTCCTAGCAACACAGTGGTGGTGTTGAGAAATTTGCACGTCTCAACACCATGAGGAAGAATGTGTTGAGGAAGCATGCCTAGAAACACAGTAGTGGTGTTCAGGAATTTGCACAACTCAACACCAAGAGGAAGAATGTGTTGAGGAAGCATGCCTAGCAACACAGTAGTGGTGTTGAGGAATTTTCGCATCTCAACACCAAGAGGAAGAATGTGTCGAGGAAGAATTCCTAGCAACACAGTAGTGCTGTTGAGGAATTTGCACGTCTCAACACCAAGAGGAAGAATGTGTCGAGGAAGCATGCCTAGCAACACAGTAGTAGTGTTGAGGAATCTGCACATCTCAACACCAAGAGGAAGAATGTGTCGAGGAAGCATGCCTAGCAACACAGTAGTGGTGTTGAGGAATTTGCACGTCTCAACACCAAGAGGAAGAATGTGTTGAGGAAGCTTTCCTAGCAACACAGTAGTGGTGTTGAGGAATTTTCACGTCTCAATACCAAGAGGAAGAATGTGTTGAGGAAGCATGCCTAGAAACACAATTGTGGTGTTCAGGAATTTGCACGTCTCAACACCAAGAGGAAGAATGTGCCGAGGAATCATGCCTAGAAACGCAGTAATGGTGTTGAGTAATTGGCAAGTCTCAACACCAAGAAGAAATGTGTTGAGGAAGCATGCCTAGCAACACAGTAGTGGTGTTGAGGAATCTGCACGTCTCACACCAAGAGGAAGAATGTGTCGACGAAGCATGCCTAGCAACGCAGTAATGGTGTTGAGTAATTGGCAAGTCTTAACACCAAGAGGAAAATGTGTTGAGGAAGCATTCCTAGCAATTCAGTGGTGGTGTTGAGAAATTTGCACGTCTCAACACCAAGAGGAAGAATGTTTTTATGAAGCATGCCTAGCAACACAGTAGTGGTGTTGAGGAATTTGCACGTCTCAATACCAAGAGGAAGAATGTGTTGAGGAAGCACGCCTAGAAACACAGTAGTGGTGTTGAGGAATTTGCACGTTTCAACACCAAGAGCAAAATGTGTTGAGGAACCATGCCTAGCAACACATTAGTGGTGTTGAGGAATATTCACGTCTTAACATCAAGAGGAAGAATGTGTTGAGGAAGCATGACTGGAAACACAGTAGTGGTGTTCAGGAAATTTGCACATCTCAACACCAAGAGGAAGAATGTGTTGAGGAAGCTTGCCTAGCAACATAGTAGTGGTGTTGATAAATTTGCACGTCTCAACACCAAGAGGAAGAATGTGTTGAGGAAGCATGCCTTGCAACACAGTAGTGGTGTTGAGTAATTTGCAAGTCTCAACACCGAGAGGAAAATGTGTTGAGGAAGCATGCCTACCAACACAGTGGTGGTGTTGAGGAATTCGCACGTCTCAACACCAAGAGGAAGAGAAACGCAGTAATGGTGTTGAGTAATTGGAAAATCTCAACACCAAGAGGAAAATGTGTTGAGGAAGCATGCCTAGCAACACAGTAGTGGTGTTGAGGAATTTGCACGTCTCAACACCAAGAGGAAGAATGTGTCGAGGAAGCATTCCTAGCAACACAGTAGTAGTGTTGAGGAATCTGCACGTCTCAACACCAAGAGGAAGAATGTGTCGACGAAGCATGCCTAGCAACGCAGTAATGGTGTTGAGTAATTTGCAAGTCTCAACACCAAGAGGAAAATGTGTTGAGGAAGAATTCCTAGCAACACAGTGGTGGTGTTGAGAAATTTGCACGTCTCAACACCAAGAGGAAGAATGTGTTGAGGAAGCATTCCTAGAAACACAGTAGTGGTGTTCAGGAATTTGCACGTCTCAACACCAAGAAGAAAATATGTTGAGGAAGCATGCCTAGCAACACAGTAGTGGTGTTGAGGAATTTGCACGTCTCAACACCAAGAGGAAGAATGTGTTGAGGAAGCTTGCCTAGCAACACAGTAGTGGTGTTGAGGAATTTGCACGTCTCAATACCAAGAGGAAGAATGTGTTGAGGAAGCATGCCTAGAAACACAATAGTGGTGTTGAGGAATTTGCAAGTCTCAACACCAAGAGGAAGAGAAACGCAGTAATGGTGTTGAGTAATTGGAAAATCTCAACACCAAGAGGAAAATGTGTTGAGGAAGCATGCCTAGCAACACAGTAGTGGTGTTGAGAAATTGGCACGTCTCAACACCAAGAGGAAGAATGTGTCGAGGAAGCATGCCTAGCAACACAGTAGTAGTGTTGAGGAATCTGCAGGTCTCAACACCAAGAGAAAGAATGTGTCGACGAAGCATGCCTAGCAACGCAGTAATGGTGTTGAGTAATTTGCAAGTCTCAACACCAAGAGAAAAATGTGTTGAGGAAGCATTCCTAGCAACACAGTGGTGGTGTTGAGAAATTTGCACGTCTCAGCACCATGAGGAAGAATGTGTTGAGGAAGCATGCCTAGAAACACAGTAGTGGTGTTCAGGAATTTGCACATCTCAACACCAAGAGGAAGAATGTGTTGAGGAAGCTTGCCTAGCAACATAGTAGTGGTGTTGATAAATTTGCACGTCTCAACACCAAGAGGAAGAATGTGTTGAGGAAGCATGCCTTGCAACATAGTAGTGGTTTTGAGTAATTTGCAAGTCTCAACACCGAGAGGAAAATTTGTTGAGGAAGCATGCCTAGCAACACAGTGGTGGTATTGAGGAATTGGCACGTCTCAACACCAAGAGGAAGAATGTGTTGAGAAAGCATGCCTAGAAACACAGTAGTGGTGTTGAGGAATTTGCACGTCTCAACACCAAGAAGAAAATATGTTGAGGAAGCATGCCTAGAAACACAGTAGTGGTGTTGAGGAATTTGCACGTCTCAACACCAAGAGGAAAATGTGTTGAGGAAGCATGCCTAGCAACACAGTAGTGGTGTTGAGGAATTTTCGCATCTCAACACCAAGAGGAAGAATGTTTCGAGGAAGCATGCCTAGCAACACAGTAGTGCTGTTGAGGAATTTGCACGTCTCAACACCAAGAGGAAGAATGTGTCGAGGAATCATGCCTAGCAACATAGTAGTAGTGTTGAGGAATCTGCACATCTCAACACCAAGAGGAAGAATGTGTCGAGGAAGCATGCCTAGCAACACAGTAGTGGTGTTGAGGAATTTGCACGTCTCAACACCAAGAGGAAGAATGTGTTGAGGAAGCTTTCCTAGCAACACAGTAGTGGTGTTGAGGAATTTTCACGTCTCAATACCAAGAGGAAGAATGTGTTGAGGAAGCATGCCTAGAAACACAATTGTGGTGTTCAGGAATTTGCACGTCTCAACACCAAGAGGAAGAATGTGCCGAGGAAGCATGCCTAGAAACGCAGTAATGGTGTTGAGTAATTGGCAAGTCTCAACACCAAGAGGAAGAATGTTTTTATGAAGCATGCCTAGCAACACAGTAGTGGTGTTGAGGAATTTTCACGTCTCAATACCAAGAGGAAGAATGTGTTGAGGAAGCACGCCTAGAAACACAGTAGTGGTGTTGAGGAATTTGCACGTTTCAACACCAAGAGCAAAATGTGTTGAGGAACCATGCCTAGCAACACATTAGTGGTGTTGAGGAATATTCACGTCTCAACATCAAGAGGAAGAATGTGTTGAGGAAGCATGACTGGAAACACAGTAGTGGTGTTCAGGAAATTTGCACATCTCAACACCAAGAGGAAGAATGTGTTGAGGAAGCATGCCTAGCAACATAGTAGTGGTGTTGATAAATTTGCACGTCTCAACACCAAGAGGAAGAATGTGTTGAGGAAGCATGCCTTGTAACACAGTAGTGGTGTTGAGTAATTTGCAAGTCTCAACACCAAGAGGAAAATGTGTTAAGGAAGCATGCCTAGCAACACAGTGGTGGTGTTGAGGAATTTACACGTCTCAACACCAAGAGGAAGAATGTGTTGAGAAATCATGCCTAGAAACACAGTAGTGGTGTTGAGGAATTTGCACGTCTCAACACCAAGAAGAAAATATGTTGAGGAAGCATGCCAATAAACACAGTAGTGGTGTTGAGGAATTTGCACGTCTCAACACCAAGAGGAAAATGTTCTGAGGAAGCATCCCTAGCAACACAGTAGTGGTGTTGAGGAATTTTCGCATCTCAACACCAAGAGGAAGAATGTGTCGAGGAAGCATGCCTATCAATACAGTAGTGTTGTTGAGGAATTTGCACGTCTTAACACCAAGAGGAAGAATGTGTCGAGGAAGCATGCCTAGCAACATAGTAGTAGTGTTGAGGAATCTGCACATCTCAACACCAAGAGGAAGAATGTGTCGAGGAAGCATGCCTAGCAACACAGTAGTGGTGTTGAGGAATTTGCACGTCTCAACACCAAGAGGAAAATATGTTGAGGAAGCATGCCTAGCAACACAGTAGTGGTGTTGAGGAATTTGCACGTCTCAACACCAATAGGAAGAATGTGTCGACGAAGCATGCCTAGCAACGCAGTAATGGTGTTGAGTAATTTGCACGTCTCAACACCAAGAGGAAGAATGTGTTGATGAAGCATGCCTAGCAACACAGTAGTGGTGTTGAGGAATTTGCACGTCTCAATACCAAGAGGAAGAATGTGTTGAGGAAGCACGCCTAGAAACACAGTAGTGGTGTTGAGGAATTTGCACGTTTCAATACCAAGTGCAAAATGTGTTGAGGAAGCATGCCTAGCAACACAGTAGTGGTGTTGAGGAATTTTCACGTCTCAACACCAAGAGGAAGAATGTGTTGAGGAAGCATGCCTGGAAACACAGTAGTGGTGTTCAGGAATTTGCACATCTCAACAACAAGAAGAAGAATGTGTTGAGGAAGCATGCCTAGCAACATAGTAGTGGTATTGATAAATTTGCACGTCTCAACACCAAGAGGAAGAATGTGTTGAGGAAGCATGCCTAGCAACATAGTAGTGGTGTTGATAAATTTGCACGTCTCAACACCAAGAAGAAAATATGTTGAGGAAGCATTCCTAGAAACACAGTAGTGGTGTTGAGGAATTTGCACGTCTCAACACCAAGAGGAAAATGTGTTGAGGAAGCATGCCTAGCAACACAGTAGTGGTGTTCAAGAATTTTCGCATCTCAACACCAAGAGGAAGAATGTGTCGAGGAAGCATGCCTAGCAACACAGTAGTGCTGTTGAAGAATTTGCATGTCTCAACACCAAGAGGAAGAATATGTCGAGGAAGCATGCGTAGCAACATAGTAGTAGTGTTGAGGAATCTGCACATCTCAACACCAAGAGGAAGAATGTGTCGAGGAAGCATGCCTAGCAACACAGTAGTTGTGTTGAGGAATTTGCACGTCTCAACACCAAGAGGAAAATGTGTTGAGGAAGCATGCCTGGCAACACAGTAGTGGTGTTAAGGAATTTGCACGTATCAACACCAAGAGGAAGAATGTGTCGAGGAAGCATGCCTAGCAACACAATAGTAATGTTGAGGAATCTGCACGTCTCAACCTGATGAGTGCCAAATATTGTATATATTTATCCCTTTTTGTTGGCATTTTAACTCATCTTTTGCGCATTAATTCTACATTTTATCCCATATTCTGTATTTTCATTGTTTTCAAGAATAAATATTTTTATTAATTACTTTTGCATTTTTAGGTAATAAATAAAGTTCGGATGAGTCGCGGAGCGAAAAGAGCAGAAAAGTAGTGAAAAGCCGGGAGAAATCACGCAAGGAAGCCGCGAAGAATGGTGCGCACAACCTCATTTTCTACACACAAAAGCGCCTCCATTCTCAGCCATCAGATCAGTTCTCAGAAGCATCCAACGGTCGCTCCTTCATAGAGCATCAAAATCTGAAGTCTCTGCCAAGCACCACAGCGCTGAAATTCCAAGCCTTTAGATTAGATGGTAGTTGAATCCAACGGTCGCTCCCTTGCTGTGCATCAATGTTTGATATCCCCACCTTACACTACAGCACCGAACCTAATCTAGCACCGTTCGTTTCGTTGTATCCCTTCATCCGACGGTCGCTCCTCGCTTGCCTCCGCATCACCGTCCGATCTACCTACCA
>NC_039363.1:33240231-33261476 GCF_003573695.1 Papaver somniferum | reverse complement strand
AATACATATTTGCACAAGAGTCAACATTTCACGGTAAATGAGCTCCATTTTTATGATTTTTTCATTTTTTAATTTTTTTCAATTTTGATTTTTCAATTTTTTTGGAATTTTTCAATTTTTTTCAAAAAGAAGAAGGAGTTCGTTTTCAATTATGGCAAATTATCATGGTATCTACTCTATACCCCCAAACCTAAACTAAACATTGTCCTCAATGTTTCAAAATATGGAAAGAATTATAAAACAATATATGAAGAGGAACATGCTGAGTAGAGTAAAAGGAGAGAGAATACCCGATTGTACGGTGGTAGCTCGATTAAAACTCCGTTATTTCAAGGCAAAAATCCATCATATTAGCAGTCACAATGGATGAGCACACAATATTCACAAAAGGAAATTTTACTAACACATTATCTACAAGAAAATTTGGTTTTTAATGGGATTGGACTTTTTGGAAAAAAATTTGGTTTTGTTGGGAAAAAGACAAATTTTTGGTTTTTAGGGAAACATTTGGAAAACTGTTTGGTTATTTAGGGAAAGAGTGGACCAGTTTAGTCCACATAGACTGGGTCCTCCAGGTTGGTTGTTTCAATGTCGGGTGGAAATGGCTCAAGGAATGGCTTTAATCTTTGCCCGTTGACTTTGAAAACGTTCTTGTTGGAGACATCCTCCAACTCTACAGCTCCATGAGGAAAAACTGTGCGTACTAGGTACGGACCCTTCCATCTGGAACGCAGTTTTCCTGGAAAAAGATGTAATCGGGAGTCATACAGCAAGACTTTCTGACCAGGAGTGAAGGATTTGCGTAGTATACGCTTGTCATGAAACATCTTCATCTTCTGCTTGTACAGCTTGGCACTGTCATAAGCCTCATTTCTCAACTCTTCCAACTCGTTGAGTTGAAGTTTCCTTTGAATTCCAGCTTCGTCCAGAGAAAAGTTTAGCTCTTTGATTGCCCAGTAGGCACGATGTTCTAATTCCACAGGTAGATGGCACGGCTTTCCATACACTAGACGATAGGGGGACATGCCAATTGGTGTCTTATAAGCTGTTCTATAGGCCCACAAAGCATCATTCAATCTCAATGACCAATCTTTCCTGGACGGGTTGACCGTCTTCTCCAGAATGTGCTTAATTTCCCTATTAGACACTTCCACTTGTCCACTAGACTGAGGGTGGTACGGAGTAGCAACCTTGTGAGTTATGCCATACTTGCGTACTAAAGACTCAAAGTACTTGTTACGAAAATGTGAACCGCCGTCACTGATGATAGCTCTAGGGGTACCAAAACGTGAAAATATGTTTTCCTTTAGAAATGAAAGTACCACCTTGTGGTCATTTGTTCTGGTTGCTATGGCTTCTACCCACTTAGAAACGTAATCAACTGCGACTAGGATGTACAACTTGCTGTCAGACATGGGAAATGGACCCATGAAGTCTATCCCCCAAACATCAAAAATCTCCACAATCAAAATGGGGTTCAATGGCATCATGTTTCTCCTCGAAATGCTTCCTAGCTTTTGACAGCGTTCACAAGCAACACAATAATCATGGCAATCCTTGAACAATGATGGCCAATAGAATCCACACTGCAAGATCTTTGCAGCGGTTTTCTTGGCACTGAAATGGCCTCCACATGCTTGGTCATGACAGAAAGATATCACATATTTCTGTTCAGTGTTGGGGACACATCTCCTAATGATTTGGTCTGGACAGTACTTAAACAAATATGGGTCATCCCAAAGGAAATGTTTGACTTCAGCCAGGAATTTAGAGCGGTCTTGTCTTGACCAACGTGAGGGCATCCTACCTGTAGCGAGGTAGTTAACAATATCAGCAAACCAAGGAAGGTCTGAGATAGACATCAGCTGTTCATCTGGGAATGATTCTCTAATCAGCTCAGATTCATCAATAGACTCTAAAGTTAATCTAGACAAATGATCAGCAACCACATTCTCACATCCTTTCTTATCACGGATTTCTAGATCGAATTCCTGTAATAAGAGTATCCATCGAATAAGGCGAGCTTTAGCATCCTTCTTGGAAAGAAGATACTTCAAAGCCGCATGGTCTGTGTATATGATGATCTTAGACCCTATCAGATAAGACCTAAACTTGTCTAATGCGAAAACGACGGCAAGCAATTCCTTCTCGGTAGTTGAATAATTGAGTTGGGCATCATTAAGGGTTTTGCTAGCATAGTATATCACATATGGTAGTCTATCAACTCGCTGTCCTAAAACAGCACCAACAGCATAATCAGAGGCATCACACATAAGTTCGAACGGAAGCTTCCAATCGGGTGGTCGGACTATAGGAGCGGTGGTGAGAAGGGTTTTTAATTCCTCCCATGCCTTTACACAGGCATCATTGAAATTGAAGGCAACATCTTTGGAGAGAAGACTGCACAGAGGTCTGGAGATTTTGCTGAAATCTTTGATGAATCGCCGGTAAAAACCAGCATGACCTAGAAATGATCTGATCTCCTTCACAGAGCAAGGTTGTGGTAGATGTTGGATGAGGTCAACTTTAGCTTTATCCACTTCAATTCCTTTTTCTGAGATGATGTGTCCTAAAACTATTCCTGAATTCACCATAAAATGGCATTTTTCCCAATTTAGAACAAGGTTCTTTTCTTTACATCTGGATATCACGAGGGCAAGATGCTTCAAACATTCGTCAAACGAGGAACCAAAAACAGAGAAATCATCCATAAAGATCTCGAGAAAACTATCTATCATGTCAGAAAAAATGCTCATCATGCAAAGCTGAAAAGTAGCAGGTGCATTACACAACCCGAAGGGCATACGTCTATAAGCAAACGTCCCAAATGGACACGTGAATGTAGTTTTTTCCTGATCTTCCGGAGCAATGTGAATTTGGTTATAACCGGAAAAGCCATCTAGAAAACAGTAGTGACTGTGTCCAGACACACGTTCTAGCATTTGGTCAATGAAAGGGAGCGGGAAGTGATCCTTCCTTGTTACTGTGTTCAACTTCCTGTAGTCGATGCATACTCGCCATCCTGTGATTGTACGAGTAGGGACTAATTCATTCTTGTCGTTCTGAACAACAGTAATGCCTGACTTCTTAGGCACAACTTGAATGGGACTAACCCATTTGCTATCGGGAATTGGGTATATGATACCTGCATCAAGTAGTTTCAGGATCTCTCCTTTGACTACATCTCTCATGTAATAAAATGGTGAGTAGGTCAAGATGCACACAAAACACTTGGTGTGAATTCTAAATGCACACAAAACACTTGCAAGTATACAAGGTCAAGATTTGTAATAAAATGGTGAGTAGGGGTTTGTCCACAGGGAGAGGAGCATATGAGAAGTTTTCCTAGGCTAACAATGGTGACAATGTACTATGGCAGAGAGCAAAGCAGGGCAAATCAGCAAAGAACCAAGCTAAGTAATGAAAAACAGACTAGAACCACAGCAGGGAAAGATAAGCAAAGAACCAAGGCTTGGAAAGTAAAGCAACAAAGAAACAGCTAAGAGAAGCAGCAAATAACCAAGGCTTGGAAGCCAAGGGCAGAGTGAGTTCAGTGCACTGACTTCAGTGCAAAGTAGCTACAAAGTGCAAGAAAATGAAAGGCAAGAAAAGTAACTGAAATACAAGCATACAGGACTGAAAAATAAAAGTGACTGAAAGAGTAGTGGTGGTAAGCCAAGGCATATGATCCACCTTGTATCCTAATCAAGTGACATGGTCTAGGTTAAGTTCAATCCTAAGCATACAACTAGAAATGAAAGAACACCAACTTGCTCACTAGTCTACCCCTAGCATTGGCTGTCTTTTGACAGTACAGCCAATCACAGGCTCTATGAGCATTGGCCTCTCTCAATTACACAATCAAAACACAGCAGGGAAGAACTATCCTAGCTCAATCACACTTGACAGTGCACAAGGCTTCACTGAGCCTTGGCCTGAAACTGATTAGCTCATGCTAACCATGTTTTGGCAACAAACATACATCATATGAGATAAGTTAAACATAAATTGCAGCATATCAAATAACTACAACACATAAGCAAATTGCAACTGTAAACATACAAGTACTGAAATTTTCAGTTCATAAAAATTTTTCTCCAATTCTCTACTGGCTAGTCCAGAGAGGTCAATAGTCTCTCTCTAATACTTCCCCCAACACCCATTTATACCCCATACACATAATTTTGGTTTTCCCCAATTTTTCCCAAAGTCAGTAAAATTAGGTTTTGGTGAAAAATTAATTTACCTACTGTTGATGAAATTCTCGCTCCATCTCGTCGACCCATCCTTCTATTTCTCTTCCTGAGTCATCTCCCGCTCCAATTGATGCTTTAATCATCATTTATATCCCCAATTTCTCACCTAGGGTTTCAGGCAGAGAGATGAGAAATTGAGGTTATTAATGATGCTAAAGAGATGGTACGTGATGGGTTTAGGTAGAATAGAGTTGGGGAGAAATTAGTGGAGTGATTTGGGGTGAGGTGGTGGTGATGGAGACGGACATGGTGGTGGTACGGGGCATGGCGGTTCTGCAGAGGGGGTGATGGAGGAGATGGTTCGAAGGAGAAAGGGAAGGGTGCGTTTGTTTGAGGTGTAGGTGCTCGGTCGCTAGGGTGTGAGGCGAGTGTATCGAGTTTGATGATCTGCGACGCTGAGCCGTGGGATAGGGAGATGAAAGATCAATCGGACGGTGAGATGAAGTGAAGCTTGTAGCGACCGCTGGATTTTTTTATACAACGAAGTTAACGGCTCTAGATGGGGTTAGGTGTTGTAGTGTAAGGCGGAGATATCAAACGTTGATGAACAGCAAGGGAGCGACGTTGGATTCAACTACCATCTAATCTGAAGGCTTGGAATTTCAGCGCTGTGGTGCTTGGCAGAGACTTCAGATTTTGATGCTCTATGAAGGAGCGACCATCGGATGCTTCTGGTAACTGATCTGACGGCTGAGAACGGAGGCGCTTTTGTGTGTAGAAAATGAGGTTGTGCGCACCATTCTTCGCGGCTTCCTTGCGTAATTTCTCCCGGCTTTTCACTACTTTTCTGCTCTTTTCGCTCCGCGACTCATCCGAACTTTATTTATTACCTAAAAATGCAAAATTAATTAATAAAAATATTTATTCTTGAAAACAATGAAAATACAGAATATGGGATAAAATGTAGAATTAATGCACAAAAGATGAGTTAAATGCCAACAAAAAGGGATAAATATATACAATATTTGGCACTCATCAAATACCCCCAAACCTGAATTTTACTTGTCCTCAAGTAAAACAAAACTAAGGAAATCCTAATTATACCACTGTCGCTGGTCTCTCGAATGCATTTAGCGTATGCACTAAGCCTTTTAAACCACTAAGTGTCCCTAGTGGACGAGTGAAGTCTCGTGAAGTTTTACCAGAGGTGTGCCTACAAAACCTAAGGACAAAATATAAGCTCATATTCCATCAAATGTGACATGTGCAAAACAGTTTAAGCTCACAGCAAAATGGAGATGTCAATCTAGCTATCAAAGGCACAATCCTAGCACTGATAACAAAAAAAGACATGTGATAAGAGTGTAAAGTGTATCTACACATGTGTAAAGAAAGATCTGAAGTCATGACTACTAATCACCAAGAGATAGTTTCTCAGGCTAAGAACTGAGGTCGAAATCTAGCTAGCTGTCCGGACTTTACGAGAATTGTGAATGAGTTGGAGGTATTTCACAATTACTCGCGTTGTACATCAATGGCATACACCCTCCTTGCTTATTACAACGAAACAACAAAAATAACTCTTTACATGACTCTTATTTACATTGACTATTCTCTTTTTATTTTTGGAACAAGAGATGATGGAATTGATAAATACTTGATTTTTTTTTTTTTTTTTTTTTTTTTTTTTTTTTTTTTTTTTTTTTTTTTTTTTTTTTTTTTTTTTTTTTTTTTTTTTTTTTTTTTTTTTTTTTTTTTTTTTTTTTTTTTTTTTTTTTTTTTTTTTTTTGAATAAGGAAACACTTTTGATACATATACAAAAGGAAACAAAAGATTACATGACACTTTGCAAGAGGTAGCCCTTTTTGATGCACCCAGTTAAATTCGATGGTTGTCTTTCTTAATGTAACCTCCACCTTCTATCCCAACCAATCAAAGAACAAGCTAGTCAAGTTTCGTTCAGTATTCTAAAGTGATTGGCAATCGTAACTTCCTATCAAACACCTTGAAGATCGAGGCCATACATGTATTGGTAGATCGTGCGCGTGCAAATTTCTTATCACAATGTGAATTGTGCTAGAATCAGGGTGCCTAAATATCTAGACTAAGACTCCTAATAATTACATATTTGCACAAGAGTCAACATTTCAAGGTAAATGAGCTCCATTTTTTTATGATTTTTTTAATTTTTTATTTTGATTTTTCAATTTTTTTCAAAAGAAGAAGGAGTTCGATTTCAATTATAGCATATTATCATGGTATCTACTCTATACCCCCAAACCTAAACTAAACATTGTCCTCAATGTTTCAAAATATGGAAAGAATTATAAAACAATATATGAAGAGGAACATGCTGAGTAGAGTAAAAGGAGAGAGAATACCCGATTGTACGGCGACAGCTCGATTAAAACTCCGTTATTCACGGCAAAAATCCATCATATTAGCAGTCACAATGGATGAGCACAAAATATACACAAAAAAGGAAATTTAACTAACACATTATCTACAAGAAAATTTTGGTTTTTAATGGGATTGGACTTTTTGGAAAAAAATTTGGTTTTGTTGGGATACATTTGGTTTTGATGGGAAAACGAAAAATTTTGGTTTTTAGGGAAACATTTGGAAAACTGTTTTTTTGGTTATTTAGGGAAAGAGTGGACCAGTTTAGTCCACATAGACTGGGTCCTCCAGGTTGGTTGTCTCGACCAACGTGAGGGCATCCTACCTGTAGCGAGGTAGTTAACAATATCAGCAAACCAAGGAAGGTCTGAGATAGACATCAGCTGTTCATCTGGGAATGATTCTCTAATCAGCTCAGATTCATCAATAGACTCTAAAGTTAATCTAGACAAATGATCAGCAACCACATTCTCACAACCTTTCTTATCACGGATTTCGAGATCGAATTCCTGTAATAAGAGTATCCATCGAATAAGGCGAGCTTTAGCATCCTTCTTGGAAAGAAGATACTTCGAAGCCGCATGGTCTGTGTATATGATGATCTTAGACCCTATCAGATAAGATCTAAACTTGTCTAATGCGAAAACGACGGCAAGCAATTCCTTCTCGGTAGTTGAATAATTGAGTTGGGCATCATTAAGGGTTTTGCTAGCATAGTATATCACATATGGTAGTCTATCAACTCGCTGTCCTAAAACAGCACCAACAGCATAATCAGAGGCATCACACATAAGTTCGAACGGAAGCTTCCAATCGGGTGGTCGGACTATAGGAGCGGTGGTGAGAAGGGTTTTTAATTCCTCCCATGCCTTCACACAAGCAGCATCGAAATTGAAGGCAACATCTTTGGAGAGAAGAATGCACAGAGGTCTGGAGATTTTGCTGAAATCTTTGATGAATCGCCGGTAAAAACCAGCATGACCTAGAAATGATCTGATCTCCTTCACAGAGCAAGGTTGTGGTAGATGTTGAATGAGGTCAACTTTAGCTTTATCCACTTCAATTCCTTTCTCTGAGATGATGTGTCCTAGAACTATTCCTGAATTCACCATAAAATGGCATTTTTCCAAATTTAGAACAAGGTTCTTTTCTTTACATCTGGATATCACGAGGGCAAGATGCTTCAAACATTCGTCAAACGAAGAACCAAAAACAGAGAAATCATCCATAAAGATCTCGAGAAAACTATCTATCATGTCAGAAAAAATGCTCATCATGCAACGCTGAAAAGTAGCAGGTGCATTACACAACCCGAAGGGCATACGTCTATAAGCAAACGTCCCAAATGGACACGTGAATGTAGTTTTTTCCTGATCTTCTGGAGCAATGTGAATTTGGTTATAACCGGAAAAGCCATCTAGAAAACAGTAGTGACTGTGTCCAGACACACGTTCTAGCATCTGGTCAATGAAAGGGAGCGGGAAGTGATCCTTCCTTGTTACTGTGTTCAACTTCCTGTAGTCGATGCATACTCGCCATCCTGTGGTTGTACGAGTAGGGACTAATTCATTCTTGTCGTTCTGAACAACAGTAATGCCTGACTTCTTAGGCACAACTTGAATGGGACTAACCCATTTGCTATCGGGAATTGGGTATATGATACCCGCATCAAGTAGTTTCAGGATCTCTCCTTTGACTACATCTCTCATGTTAGGTTTAAGTCTCCTTTGCATTTCCCTCGATGGTTTGGCATTCTCTTCAAGGTTAATGTGGTGCATGCAAATGGTGGGACTAATTCCTTTGAGATCTGAGATGGTCCATCCTAAGGCCTCTTTGTGTTCCTTAAGTACTTCTAAAAGCTTACTTTCCTGTTCCGTGTCTAAACATGATGAAATAATGACAGGTAAAGTATCATAAGAACCTAGGAATGCGTACTTCAACGTACTAGGCAATGGTTTCAATTCAAGCTTGGGTGGCTCAACAATGGATGGAATAAGCTTGGAATCAGAGAATAGGGGTTGTTCCACTTCATATTTCCTTTCAGTGACGTCCATTTGAGGTACAGATTCGAGCAGAGATAGGACGTCACTACAGTATGCATCATCATAGAAATCAGGGTTAAAGTTCTCCATACATGCTTGAAAGGGGTCAACGGATAGAATGTTAGTCAACGAATCTTGCATTAATCCTTCAATCATATTAACTTCATGTACATCATCATCATCAAGATTCACAGGTTGTTGACTAATATCGAACACATTCAATTCTACCGTCATGTTACCAAAAGACAGTTTCAACACTCCATTCCGACAATTAATGATCGCGTTGGACGTAGCCAAGAAAGGACGTCCTAAGATGACAGGAATGTGACAGTCTGGGTTTTGTACAGGTTGAGTGTCTAAGACAATGAAGTCTACGGGAAAATAGAATTTGTCAACCTTGATCAAAACATCTTCCACCACTCCACGAGGAATCTTGACAGATCGGTCTGCCAGTTGTAGAGTGATAGATGTTGGTTTCAACTCCCCAAGACCTAACTGCTCATAAACAGAATATGGCAGTAGGTTAACACTTGCACCTAGGTCTAATAACGCTTTATTGACCGTGTGTTCTCCTATAGTGCAAGAAATTGTCGGACATCCTGGATCCCTAAACTTAGGTGGAGTTCTGTTCAGAATGATGGAACTCACCTGCTCAGCTAAGAAAGCACGTTTTTGCACATTGAGCTTGCGCTTTTGAGTACACAAGTCTTTGAGGAATTTGGCATAAGCAGGGATTTGCTTGATTGCTTCAAGAAAAGGAATGTTGATGTTGACTCTCTTGAACAGATCTAGCATCTCATTGTAATGGGTACTTTTCTGTTGATAGATCAATCTTTGAGGAAATGGAGCAACAGGAAGATGAGTTGGCAAAGGGACATTCACAGCAGTAGAATTGTCAGATTTTCCAACTTGCTCAGATTCTTTGGTTTTCTGGGGTTGTGGAGACAACGTGGAATTTGTATCAGACTCATTAGGTTCGCCGACGTTGTTCTCGATGACTTTACCACTTCGGAGGGTGGTAATGGCATGGATTTGATCAGGTGAGGTTTCAGTGCAGGATGTTGTGCCTGTTTGAAATATCCTCTTTGGATTTTGTTGGGGTTGGCTCGGAAGTTTACCCTTTTCTCTCTCACATATTTGATCCATCTTTTGATCTAGATTTTTCTGACTTTGCATCAAACTCTGAAACATTTCCTCTAAGGTGGATAATCTCTTGTCTGTATTGTGCTGAGGATATGATTGTTGAGAGTTCGATTGTTGCTGAGGGTTTCTCGGGTGTTGATAACCTTGATTGTTCTGATATCCCTGATTGTTTTGATAGCTCTGATTTGGTTGAGATGGTCCTCCTTGAGTGGGCCCTTTTGACCATGAAAAGTTAGGGTGGTTTCTCCATCCTGGATTGTAGGTCTGTGAATAAGGGTTATGCTCTGGTTTCTGAAACATGGCATGTGCCTGTTCAAGCCTAGACTCCTGGATTGCAAGCAAATCTGGACAATTTTGGAATTGATGGTTGGGGTCGTTACAAGCAGCACAAACAAATGAAGCGACATGTTCTCGGAGAGTAGTGGTGGAAGGTTTTGAATTTTTATGTAGTTCTAACTCTTCTAATCTCCTAACTATTGATGCCATGTTTGCTCTACCCTCAAAATCCGCTTCAATCCTAAAAGCCTTTGCTTCGGATGTAGTCTTTCTGGTTTCACGGATGGATTCCCACTGTTGCGTCTTTTCAGCTACTTCAATCAAGAAGTCCCAAGACGCGTCAGCAGTTTTGTCTACGAATAGACCATTACACATCGACTCAACCGTTGTTCGGGTGGACACATCTAGACCTTCATACAAAATTTGCACAAGTCTCCATTTTTCAAAACCATGATGGGGACATTGGAGCAATAATTCATTGAATCTCTCCAGGTATCTAGCTAAGGTCTCACCTTCTAATTGCACAAAGCTATTCAGACTTTGACGAATTGTCGCAGTCTTGTGGTTCGGGAAAAACTTTTTGAAAAACTCCTTTATGAGGTCATCCCATGTCATGATGGATTGAGGCTGTAAAACATAGAGCCAGACCTTTGCCTTATCTTTCAGGGAGAAAGGAAAAAGCCTTAACTTCAGGGTTTCGTCGGTCATTTGAGTGAAACGCAGAGTTCCACAAATTTCCTCGAATTCTCTCACGTGGTGGTAAGGGTTTTCATTCTCAACACCTCTAAAAATAGGAAGCATCTGTATTGTGCTAGATTTCAGCTCGTAATGGCCATTAGCCTCGGGTAGCAAAATACAGGACGGTTGACTGGCTCTAGTTGGGTACATATAATCCTTGAGGGTACGTGGTTCTCCCATTGTTTCTGGTTGATCTGGACTGTCTCCCTCAGAACTTAGAATTTCGATAGGTTCGTCTGGGTTAATTCTAACGAGTCTGTTTGTCTGGTCTCTGTAGGTCACAATCATGTCCTAGTAGGTACCTTAACTAACATGTTGGTCAGACAGAGCAATCGGAAACAATTTGGCCCAAGGGTTATGAAAATTTGGTTTTTGAATGGGTTTTGGTTTAAAGAAGGGATTTTGTTTTTTTTGGTTTAAAAATTTTTGGGTTTTTTGAAAATTTTTGAACTAAACCTAGCATAAATTATCACAACTCATAAAAGAAAATACAAACAATAATAATAATTAAAACAAACCCATAAAAGAAAAAAGAAAAATAAAAGAAAAATAAAGAAAAACAAAAAAAAATTATTACAATCCCAAATATAAAAAAAATAATAATAATAAAATAAAAAAATTATTACAAACCCAAAATAAATAATTAAATAAATTATTACAAGCCCAAATTTGAATTTAAATGAGGCCCAAGTGGGTTAACTCATGGGTTAGGCTTACTTGTTTTTTGGAGGGAAGCCCAAAAATAGGCTTTTAGTCCCCTTTTAGTTGCACAGCCCAGTTGGGCTTTAGGATCGTCCTAGCAGCTCACGTCCAAGCCCAGCAGCAGCAGCAACGGAGCCCAGCTGAAGTTGCAAGCCCAAGAGCAGAAGTTGCAAGCCCAGCAGAAGTTGAGGTTACTGAGCCCAGCTCAGTTGGTTCAAGCCCAGTTCAGAGGTTGTTGCACAAGCCCAGCAGAAGAGGTTGGCAGCAGGCCTGGCAGCAGCTTTGCAGCTTCAGTTGGCAGCAGTTGGCAGCAAGCTTGGCAACAGCAACAGCTTGGCAGCAGCAGCTTCTCAGCAGCTTCAGCAACACTTGCAGCAGCAGAGCAACACTTGCAGTTGCAGCAGCAACAGCACCAGCAGAGCAGCAGCTTCACAGCAGCTTCAGTTGGCAGCAGTTGGCAGCAAGTTGGCAGCAGCAGCTCCACACCAGCAGCAGCAGCAGCTTCAGCAACACTTGCACCAGCAGCACATTGAAAACTTCAAAAAGATGGCAGCCAGCTCCCCGGCAGCGGCGCCAAAAACTTGGTGTGATGATAAGATGCACACAAAACACTTGCAAGTATACAAGGTCAAGATTTGTAATAAGATGGTGAGTAGGGGTTTGTCCACAGGGAGAGGAGCATATAAGAAGTTTTCCTAGGCTAAAAAGAGTAGCAATGCACTATGGCAGTGAGCTAAAGGCAAACAAAGTTTCAGGCATACAACCAAGAACACAATATAAAGCAATAGAGAAGCAGGCTAAGAAAAACAACAAACAACCAAGGCTTGGCAGCCAAGGGCAGGATGAGGCAGGATTGTGCACTGACTTCAGTGCACAGTACTACAAGATGCAGGAAAATAAAAAGCAAGAAAAGTAACAGGTTAAGAACCACAGCAGGGAAAGATAACAGACAATAACCAAGGCATGGAAGGTAAAGCATCAAAGAAACAGCCAAGAAAAGCAGCAAATAACCAAGGCTTGGCAGCCAAGGGCAGGTTGAGTTCAGTGCACTGACTTCAGTGCACAATAGCTACAAAATGCAAGGAAATGAAAGGCAAGAAAAGTAACTGAAATACAAGCATACATGACTGAAATTAAAGGTGTCTGAAATTAAGATTGACTGAAAGAGAAGTGGTGGGCAAGCCAAAGCATATGATCCACCTTGTATCCTAATCAAGTGACATGGTCTAGGTTAAGTTCAATCCTAAGCATACAACTAGAAATGAAAGAACACCAACTTGCTCACTAGTCTACCCCTAGCATTGGCTGTCTTTTGACAGTACAGCCAATCACAGGCTCTATGAGCATTGGCATCTCTCCTTTGCACAATCAAAGCACAGCAACAGGAAGTAACTATCCTAGCTCATTCACACTTGACAGTGCACAAGGCTTCACTGAGCCTTGGCCTGAGGCTGATTAGCTCATGCTAACCATGTTATGGCAACATACATACATCATATGAGATAATTTAAACACAAATTGCATCATATCAGATAACTACAACAGAAGCAATTCTCAACTGTTAACTGAAAAACACTGAAATTTGAAGTTCATAACAATTTGTAGCAATTTCTCTACTGGCTAGTCCAGAGAGGTAAATCGTCCCTTTTTAATACTTCCCCCAACACCCATTTATACCCCATACACATAATTTTGGTTTTCCCCAATTTTTCCCAAAGTCAGTAAAATTAGGTTTTGGTGAAAAATTAATTTACCTACTGTTGATGAAATTCTCGCTCCATCTCGTCGACCCATCCTTCTATTTCTCTTCCTGAGTCATCTCCCGCTCCAATTGCTGCTCTAACATCAACTTATATCTTCAATTTCTCACCTAGGGTTTCAGTCGGCAGAGATGAGAAATTGAGGAGATTAGTTGATGTAAAACGTGATAGTGATGATGGGTATAGGTAGAGTGATTTGGGGAGAAAATAGTGGAGTGATTTGGGGTGAGGTGGTGGTGATGGAGACGGACATGGTGGTGGTACGGGGCATGGCGGTTCTGCAGAGGGGGTGATGGAGGAGATGGTTCGATGGAGAAGGGAAGGGTGCGTTTGGTTGAGGTGTAGGTGCTCGGTCGCTAGGGTGTGAGGCGAATGTATCGAGTGTGATGATCTGCGACGCTGCGCCGTGGGATAGGGAGATGAAAGATCAATCGGACGGTGAGATGAAGTGAAGCTTGTAGCGACCGCTGGATTATATAATACAACAAAATCAACGACGCCAGATGGAGTTAGGTGTTGTAGTGTAAGGCGGAGATATCAAACGTTGATGAACAGCAAGGGAGCGACCGTTGGATTCAACAACCATCTAATCTGAAGGCTTGGAATTTCAGCGCTGTGGTGCTTGGCAGAGACTTCAGATTTTGATGCTCTATGAAGGAGCGACCATCGGATGCTTCTGGGAACTGATCTGACGGCTGAGAACGGAGGCGCTTTTGTGTGTAGAAAATGAGGTTGTGCGCACCATTCTTCGCGGCTTCCTTGCGTAATTTCTCCCGGCTTTTCACTACTTTTCTGCTCTTTTCGCTCCGCGACTCATCCGAACTTTATTTATTACCTAAAAATGCAAAATTAATTAATAAAAATATTTATTCTTGAAAACAATGAAAATACAGAATATGGGGTAAAATGTAGAATTAATGCATAAAAGATGAGTTAAAATGCCAACAAAAAGGGATAAATATATATAATATTTGGCACTCATCACATCTCAACACCAAGAGGAAGAATGTTTCGAGGAAGCATGCCTAGCAACACAATAGTAGTGTTGAGGAATCTGCACGTCTCAACCCCAAGAGGAAGAATGTGTCGAGGAAGCATGCCTAGCAACGCAGTAATGGTGTTGAGTAATTTGCACGTCTCAACACCAAGAGGAAGAATGTGTTGATGAAGCATGCCTAGCAACACAGTAGTGGTGTTGAGGAATTTGCACGTCTCAATACCAAGAGGAAGAATGTGTTGAGGAAGCACGCCTAGAAACACAGTAGTGGTGTTGAGGAATTTGCACGTTTCAATACCAAGAGCAAAATGTGTTTAGGAAGCATGCCTAGCAACACAGTAGTGGTGTTGAGGAATTTTCACGTCTCAACACCAAGAGGAAGAATGTGTTGAGGAAGCATGCCTGGAAACACAGTAGTGGTGTTCAGGAATTTGCACATCTCAACAACAAGAAGAAGAATGTGTTGAGGAAGCATGCCTAGCAACATAGTAGTGGTATTGATAAATTTGCACGTCTCAACACCAAGAGGAAGAATGTGTTGAGGAAGCATGCCTAGCAACATAGTAGTGGTGTTGATAAATTTGCACGTCTCAACACCAAGAGGAAGAATGTGTTCAGGAAGCATGCCTTGCAACACAATAGTGGTGTTGAGTAATTTGCAAGTCTCAACACCAAGAGGAAAATGTGTTAAGGAAGCATGCATAGCAACACAATGGTGGTGTTGAGGAATTTACACGTCTCAACACCAAGAGGAAGAATGTGTTGAGAAATCATTCCTAGAAACACAGTAGTGGTGTTGAGGAATTTGCACGTCTCAACACCAAGAAGAAAATATGTTGAGGAAGCATTTCTAGAAACACAGTAGTGGTGTTGAGGAATTTGCACGTCTCAACACCAAGAGGAAAATGTGTTGAGGAAGCATGCCTAGCAACACAGTAGTGGTGTTCAAGAATTTTCGCATCTCAACACCAAGAGGAAGAATGTGTCGAGGAAGCATGCCTAGCAACACAGTAGTGTTGTTGAAGAATTTGCATGTCTCAACACCAAGAGGAAGAATGTGTCGAGGAAGCATGCGTAGCAACATAGTAGTAGTGTTGAGGAATCTGCACATCTCAACACCAAGAGGAAGAATGTGTCGAGGAAGCATGCCTAGCAACACAGTAGTTGTGTTGAGGAATTTGCACGTCTCAACACCAAGAGGAAAATGTGTTGAGGAAGCATGCCTGGCAACACAGTAGTGGTGTTAAGGAATTTGCACGTATCAACACCAAGAGGAAGAATGTGTCGAGGAAGCATGCCTAGCAACACAATAGTAATGTTGAGGAATCTGCACGTCTCAACCTGATGAGTGCCAAATATTGTATATATTTATCCCTTTTTGTTGGCATTTTAACTCATCTTTTGCGCATTAATTCTACATTTTATCCCATATTCTGTATTTTCATTGTTTTCAAGAATAAATATTTTTATTAATTACTTTTGCATTTTTAGGTAATAAATAAAGTTCGGATGAGTCGCGGAGCGAAAAGAGCAGAAAAGTAGTGAAAAGCCGGGAGAAATCACGCAAGGAAGCCGCGAAGAATGGTGCGCACAACCTCATTTTCTACACACAAAAGCGCCTCCATTCTCAGCCATCAGATCAGTTCTCAGAAGCATCCAACGGTCGCTCCTTCATAGAGCATCAAAATCTGAAGTCTCTGCCAAGCACCACAGCGCTGAAATTCCAAGCCTTTAGATTAGATGGTAGTTGAATCCAACGGTCGCTCCCTTGCTGTGCATCAATGTTTGATATCCCCACCTTACACTACAGCACCGAACCTAATCTAGCACCGTTCGTTTCGTTGTATCCCTTCATCCGACGGTCGCTCCTCGCTTGCCTCCGCATCACCGTCCGATCTACCTACCATCTTCGCATCTCGCAGCTCAGAGTCACAGAACATCAAGACTCGGTGGATCCGCCTCACACCCTAGCAACCGAACCTATACCACCTACCCAAACACCCCCCTTCTCCCAAACAGTCGACCCTCTCCTCCATCACCTACCTCTGCAGAAACTCCACCAGCTCCGCCACCAACCTTCTTCACCCTCACTGCCACCACCACACCTCCACCATCATCAACCTATCACCCAACAACCAAAACCCATCTCCCCCCTAGCCCTCTAGTTCCCTATTTTCTCATTTTTTCACGCTTCTCTGCCTGAAACCCTAGGCGTGAAAAACTGATAAATTAGGTAACCTAGAGTTGCAATTGGCGCATGAGAAGAGGTCAGGAAGCAATTACAAAGCATGGGTCGACGATTTCAAGGATCAATTTCAAAGAAATTAGGTAAACCTAATTCAACTGATTTTTGGGGAAGAACCCTAATTTTGTAATTTAGGGAAATTGTGTTGTGGACTATAAATAGGAACTATGGGTGTGTTGTAAAAACCATGCTTGGAATAGCCAGCATCCAGGACTTTCATGTCCTGTTAATTTTCAGTTTCAGCTCAGTTCATGTTTCAGTTCAATTTCAGTTAAATGTGTATGTTTTAATTTCTTGCTTTGTCACTGTTAAATGTGCTTATGTTATGTTCTGTTAATGTTATGTGCTTGTTTAATTTCATGTTTGATTTCCAATTCATTCCTGTTACATTTGTCTTGTTAACATGTGTTGTTGCTCACTGCCATGTAATGTTTGTGTAATGTTGTGTTTAATTTGCTGTCACAATTGATGGAATGCTAGGCTAGGTATCTGTGAAGCTTTGAACTAATTGTGCAATGGAAGAAATCAGTGCTCATAGCAAGCTGATTTTCTTGCCATTCCTTGTGTATGCTTAGGTTGCAGTGTTGATTGAGCTTTGGGAGAAACTAGTGCTCATAGCAAGCTAGTTCTCTTCCCATTCTTTTAGTATACCTCCTGAATGCCTTAGTCTAGCCTTGCTTCATTTCAGTTTCTTTATCACCCCTGCCCTTGGCTTAGGCCTTGGTTCATCTTGCACTGTTTTATGCTTGTAGTTGCTTTGTTCTTTGTTTCTGTCACTGTTTTACTTCCATGTTTATTTGCTGATTTATTTCTGTTGCTGCTACTCCTTTTCCTGTTAACTGTTTTTCCTTCTTCTTGGCCTTGTGTTGTTGTGCACTGCTTGTGCAGCTGCTACATTGCCTTCTCTGCAACTCTGCTGCTTTCTTTCTTTCACTGCATTGCACTGCTGTTTTGCATTGTTTGCTTTCCCCTGCTGTTGCTGCTCACTTGTGCTGCTGCCACTTCTTCTCCTGCTGCTGCCTTCCAAAGCCAGCTGAGCCCAATTCAGTTCATTGCTGTGCACTCAAGCCCAAAGCTCACTTCAAACTGAAGCCCAATTCAGTCAACTGTGGGCTTAACCAAAACCCAGTTGTTTAAGACCAAAGCCCAAGTTCATTATTAAGGCCCAATCCAATTCAGGCTTAATCAAAAGCCTAAGTTAAGGCCAAAGCCCAATTACACTTCAAAGACCAACTGAGCCCAAGCTCAATTCCTTTTATTGTGAACAAACCCATTAGTACTCAAAGCCCAATTTAAGCCAAAAGGCTTCATAGCCCAATAACAATTTAGGAACCCAATTAGCTAAAACACTTCCAAAACACTCCCAATCTCTGTGGATCGACCCGTACTTGCACGAGCTACAACCGACGACCGTGCACTTGCGGTATTACTGTAGGCCCGCGTTTTCATTACGCTTAATTTTTATACATATCTCCGGGTCCACCAAGTTTTTGGCGCCGTTGCCGGGGATTGGTGCTGTGTTTTTCTTGTGTTTTCTTTAGCTATTTTGTATTTCATTTCATAGCATTTGCATCTGCATCTGCTTCACTTCATTTGCTGTTGGACCTGCTGTTCTGAACCTGTTTTTCCTCTGCTGGGACGCCACCAAGGAAAAGAACCAAAACCCAACTGGGTTTTTGCAACAATATCAGAGCAGCTGGGCTGTGCTAAAAAGGTAAGCCTAAACCCATTCATTGAGAGAACCCGAATTGTGGGCTTCCAATTCTTTAATTGTGGGCTTGTAATAATTAACCCAATTTTTGGGCTTTTTATTTTTCTATTTTGGGTTTGTAATTAATTATTTTTGGGCTTGTTGTTTAATTTGTGGGCTTGTATTTATTTTGTGTGGGCTTGTTTAAATTCTTTCATTGGACTTGTATTTTGGACTCTGGGTTTAAACCCAGCTGAGCTTATAACTGATTGTGGGCTTGTTTCCACTCAAGAGTGGACCTCGAAACCAAAGTTTTAAAACAAACGTCGGGCCTTAACCAACTGGGCCAAATTCAACTTTCAAAGTTAAAACTTAGTGTTTCGTGAGCCGCAGCCTTCCATTCCATTAGAGGACAAACAGTGGGCTTGCTCCCATTCAAAAACCAAATTTTATTTTCTTTTTCTAAAAAAAAAAAAAAAAAAAAAAAGTTTTATTTTTCTCCCATTTAAGTCCAATTTTAGTGTTTTGAAACTTTCCATGTCTCTACACTTTTTCTTTTGGGTTGATCCTCAACTCTTTAGACTTTTGGTGTATGGTGATTTTTTTTGTATATAATCCAGTAGATAAAATTTCTTAAAAACCCTTTTGTTCCTTTTGTATATATTCTTCTAATCCAATATGATCTCGGCTGAAATATGTTGGATTATTTTTGCCTTGAATAACGGAGTTTTTAATTCTGCTTTCGCCGAAATCGGGTATTCTCTCTCCTTTTACTCTACTCAGCATGTCCCTTTCCATACGTTGCATTTTAATTCTTTCCATATTTTGAAACATTGAGGACAATGTTTAGTTTAGGTTTGGGGGTATAGAGTAGATACCACGATAATTTGCCATAATTGAAAACGAACTCCTTCTTCTTTTTGAAAAAATTGAAAAATTCCAAAAAAAATAGAAAAATCAAAATTAAAAAAAAATTAAAAAATTGAAAAAAAAACATAAAAATGGAGCTCATTTACCTTGAAATGTTGACTCTTGTGCAAATATGTATTTTTATCAGGAGTCTTAGTCTAGATATTTAGGCACCCTGATTCTAGCACAATTCACATAGTGATAAGAAATTTGCACGCGCACGATCTACCAATACATGTATGGCCTCGATCTTCAAGGTGTTTGATAGGAAGTTACGATTGCCAATCACTTTAGAATACTGAACGAAACTTGACTAGCTTGTTCTTTGGTTGGTTGGGATAGAAGGTGGAGGTTACATTAAGAAAAACAACCATCGAGTTTAACCGGGTGCATCAAAAAGGGCTACCTCTTGCAAAGTGTCATGTAATCTTTTGTTTCCTTTTGTATATTTATCAAAAGTGTTTCCTTGTAAAAAAAAAAAAAAAAATCAAATATTCCATCATCTCTTGTTCCAAAAATAAAAAGAGAGTAGTCAATGTAAATAAGAGTCATGTAAATAGTCATCTTTTGTTGTTTCATTGTAATAAGCAAGGAGGGTGTATGCCATTGATGTACAACGCGAGCAATTGTGAAATACCTCCAACTCATTCACAATTCTCGTAAAGTCCGGACAGCTAGCTAGATTTCGACCTCAGTTCTTAGCCTGAGAAACTATCTCTTGGTGATTAGTAGTCATGACTTCAGATCTTTCTTTACACATGTGTAGATACACTTTACACTCTTATCACATGTCCTTATTTGTTATCAGTGCTAGGATTGTGCCTTCGATAGCTAGATTGACATCTCCATTTTGCTGTGAGCTTAACTGTTTTGCACATGTCACATTTGATGGAATCTGAGCTTATATTTTTTCCTTAGGCTTTGTAGGCACACCTCTGGTAAACCTTCACGAGACTTCAACTCGTCCACTAGGGACACTTAGTGGTTTAAAAGGCTTAGTGCATACGCTAAATGCATTCGAGAGACCAGCGACAGTGGTATAGTTAGGATTTCCTTAGTTTTGTTTTACTTGAGGACAAGTAAAATTCAGGTTTGGGGGTATTTGATGAGTGCCAAATATTGTATATATTTATCCCTTTTTGTTGGCATTTTAACTCATCTTTTGCGCATTAATTCTACATTTTATCCCATATTCTGTATTTTCATTGTTTTCAAGAATAAATATTTTTATTAATTACTTTTGCATTTTTAGGTAATAAATAAAGTTCGGATGAGTCGCGGAGCGAAAAGAGCAGAAAAGTAGTGAAAAGCCGGGAGAAATCACGCAAGGAAGCCGCGAAGAATGGTGCGCACAACCTCATTTTCTACACACAAAAGCGCCTCCATTCTCAGCCATCAGATCAGTTCTCAGAAGCATCCAACGGTCGCTCCTTCATAGAGCATCAAAATCTGAAGTCTCTGCCAAGCACCACAGCGCTGAAATTCCAAGCCTTTAGATTAGATGGTAGTTGAATCCAACGGTCGCTCCCTTGCTGTGCATCAATGTTTGATATCCCCACCTTACACTACAGCACCGAACCTAATCTAGCACCGTTCGTTTCGTTGTATCCCTTCATCCGACGGTCGCTCCTCGCTTGCCTCCGCATCACCGTCCGATCTACCTACCATCTTCGCATCTCGCAGCTCAGAATCACAGAACATCAAGACTCGGTGGATCCGCCTCACACCCTAGCAACCGAACCTATACCACCTACCCAAACACCCCCCTTCTCCCAAACAGTCGACCCTCTCCTCCATCACCTACCTCTGCAGAAACTCCACCAGCTCCGCCACCAACCTTCTTCACCCTCACTGCCACCACCACACCTCCACCATCATCACCCTATCACCCAACAACCAAAACCCATCTCCCCCCTAGCCCTCTAGTTCCCTATTTTCTCATTTTTTCACGCTTCTCTGCCTGAAACCCTAGGCGTGAAAAACTGATAAATTAGGTAACCTAGAGTTGCAATTGGCGCATGAGAAGAGGTCAGGAAGCAATTACAAAGCATGGGTCGACGATTTCAAGGATCAATTTCAAAGAAATTAGGTAAACCTAATTCAACTGATTTTTGGGGAAGAACCCTAATTTTGTAATTTAGGGAAAT
>NC_039363.1:33235778-33236515 GCF_003573695.1 Papaver somniferum | reverse complement strand
GCAACACAGTAGTGGTGTTGAGGAATTTGCACGTCTCAACACCAAGAGGAAAATGTGTTGAGGAAGCATGCCTAGCAACACAGTAGTGGTGTTAAGGAATTTTCGCATCTCAACACTAAGAGGAAGAATGTGTCGAGGAAGCATGCCTAGCAACACAGTAGTGTTGTTGAGGAATTTGCACGTATCAACACCAAGAGGAAGAATGTGTCGAGGAAGCATGCCTAGCAACACAATAGTGGTGTTGAGGAATTTGCACGTCTAAACACCAAGAGAAAGAATATGTTGAGGAAGCATGCCTTGCAACACAGTAGTGGTGTTGGGGAATTTGCACGTCTCAAAACCAAGAGGAAGAATCTGTTGAGAAATCATGCCTAGAAACACAGTAGTGGTGTTTAGGAATTTGCACGTCTCAACACCAAGAAGAAAATATGTTGAGGAAGCATGCCAAGAAACACAGTAGTGGTGTTTAGGAATTTGCACGTCTCAACACCAAGAAGAAAATATGTTGAGGAAGCATGCCAAGAAACACAGTAGTGGTGTTGAGGAATTTGCACGTCTCAACACCAAGAGGAAAATGTTTTTAGGAAGCATGCCTAGCAACACAGTAGTGGTGTTAAGGAATTTTCGCATCTCAACACCAAGAGGAAGAATGTGTCGAGGAAGCATGCCTAGCAACACAGTAGTGTTGTTGAGGAATTTGCACGTCTCAACACCAAGAGGAAGAATGTGTCGAGGAA
>NC_039363.1:33235025-33235658 GCF_003573695.1 Papaver somniferum | reverse complement strand
GAAGCATGCCTAGCAACACAGTAGTGGTGTTGAGGAATTTGCACGTCTCAACACCAAGAGGAAGAATGTTTCGAGGAAGCATGCCTAGCAACACAATAGTAGTGTTGAGTAATCTGCACGTCTCAACCCCAAGAGGAAGAAATGTGTCGACGAAGCATGCCTAGCAACGCAGTAATGGTGTTGAGTAATTTGCACGTCTCAACACCAAGAGGAAGAATGTGTTGAGGAAGCATGCCTAGCAACACAGTAGTGGTGTTGAGGAATTTGCACGTCTCAATACCAAGAGGAAGAATGTGTTGAGGAAGCACGTCTAGAAACACAGTAGTGGTGTTGAGGAATTTGCACGTTTCAATACCAAGAGCAAAATGTGTTGAGGAAGCATGCCTAGCAACACATTAGTGGTGTTGAGGAATTTTCACGTCTCAACACCAAGAGGAAGAATGTGTTGAGGAAGCATGCCTAGAAACACAGTAGTGGTGTTCAGGAATTTGCACATCTCAACAACAAGAGGAAGAATGTGTTGAGGAAGCATGCCTAGCAACATAGTAGTGGTGTTGATAAATTTGCACGTCTCAACACCAAGAGGAAGAATGTGTTGAGGAAGCATGCCTAGCAACATAGTAGTGGTGTTGA
>NC_039363.1:33230409-33233474 GCF_003573695.1 Papaver somniferum | reverse complement strand
TAATTCTACATTTTATCCCATATTCTGTATTTTCATTGTTTTCAAGAATAAATATTTTTCTTACTTAATTTTGCATTTTTAGGTAATAAATAAAGTTTAAATGAATAGCAGAGCGGAAAAGAGCAGAAAAGTAGTGAAAAGCCGGGAGGAATTACACAAGGAAGCCGCGAAGAATGTTGTGCACAAGACCAAAAGGGTAGAAATGGGCTCAAGAAGGAAGAATTGTTCTTAAAGAAGATATGGGCTTGGCATACCCAAGGCCCAAAATCCTTACCCAAACCCATTTTCTATATCCATACCCGCCTCCATTCTCAGCCGTTAGATCGGATTCATCTCATCATCTAACGGTCGCTCCATCATCGTTCATCGAAGTCTGAAGCTCCTGCCAAACACTACAGCACCTAACTCCATCCGGAGCCGTCAGTTTCGTTGTATCTCGTAATCTAACGGTCGCTCAAGATTTATCCCCATCTCGCCGTTAGATCATCCATTAACTACACATCCCACGGCCCAGCTCGCGAAACATCATCTCTTGATGCACCCGCCTCACACCAGAACATCCCATACCCTAAAAACCATCGAGAACTACGCATTACATTTCTCTTCTTCTCTTTCTTTTTCTTCCTTGTCCCCCGACCGTGTGCAGAGAGCTCTGCAACCACCTCTCCCTGCCACCACCATCACTACCAGTCTTTGCCACCGCCGCCTGCGCCACCCTCACCACAGACACCATAAACCCATTCCCTAGTTGCATCTCTTTCTCGTTCTTAGCACCCCCACACACTAGGTGCTATAATCAAGAGAGAGATAAAACTAGGGTTTCACCACAGTCGACAGAGGAGACCAAAATAAGGGGTTGCTCGAAGAGACAGAAGCAGAGGGGAGATGGGTTCGACAGAGGAGACAATTTCAGGGTAAGGGTTAACTTTTCACAGACCCTAATTTTGTCTGTAATTTGGGAATTGGGTGTAAGAACCCTAAAATGTAAATTGGGTATAAAAAGGGGACTGTGGTGTGTGTAATTTTCATGCTGGACTAGCCAGTGTCCAGAACTTTGATGTTCTGTTCTACTCTTAATATCCTGTTGATGTTCATGTGTGTTAGTTTCTTTCCCTGTTTTAATTTCCTATTGATGTTCATGTTTGTTATGTTCCTGTTAATGTGCATGTTTTAATTTCCTGTTTGTTCCCTGTTAATGATAATCTTGTTAGTGTTAATTCTGCTTAATGTTAATGTTAGTTTAAATGCTCAACTGTTGTTTTAATTCATTGTCAAGAAGTGGAATGCTAGGTTAGAGCTTTGAAGTATTGATTTGATTGAGCAATGGGAGAAATTAGTGCTCATAGCAAGCTAATTCTATTTCCATTCCATTTGTATGCTTAGGATGCATTGTTTTGATTGAGCAATGGGAGAAATTAGTGCTCATAGCAAGCTAATTCTCTTTCATAATTCCATTTGTATGCTTAGGATGCATGGTTTTGATTGAGCAATGGGAGAAATTAGTGCTCATAGCAAGCTAATTCTCTTTCCATTCCATACGTATGCTTAGAGCCACTGCCTTGGCCTTGCATTGCCACCACTGTTAGCTTCTCATCTTCACTGCCTTAGGCTAATTGCCTTTGTGTCACTTTCACTTTGTTCCATTTTGTTTTGTTTTTGTTCACTGTTTTGTTACTCATTATCTTGTTCACACTGTTTTCTTCACTGCCATCTCTTCTTTTACTACTTGCTACTGCCTTGTTTTCTTCCCCTTGGCTTGCTGCCTTTTCCTTGCTGCTGCTGCTGCTGCTTTCTTTCCCCTGCTGTGCAGTACTGCTGCTGCTGCTGCTTTCTTTTCCTTGCTGCTGCTGCTGCAACCTGGTTTCCACTGCTGCTGCTGCAACTGAGTTTGGCTCACAGCATAAGCCCAGTCCAGGTTAAAAAGCCAAGAGCCCATTGATTGTTCAAGGACCATAAGCCCAGTTAACTGCTTGGCCAAAGGCCCAATTCACTCTTGGAGCAGAGGCCCAGCCAATTAAACCACAAGCCTAGATCATTTCAGCACAAGACCAACTGAGCCCAAGCTCAGTTCACTTCATCATTACAACAAACCACTGAAATCCCAACTCATTCCAAGTGTATTCATAACCCATTAGCACTCAAAAGCCCATTGATTATTCATATCCCAATAGCAATTTAGAGCCCAAAGTAGCTAAATACTCCAAAACACACCCAGTCTCTGTGGATCGACCCGTACTTGCACGAGCTACAACTGACGACCGTGCACTTGCGGTATTACTGTAGGCCCGCGTTTCATTTCGCTTAAATTTCACACCTTCCCGGGCCCACCAAGTTTTTGGCGCCGCTGCCGGGGATTGGTGCTGTGTTTTTCTTGTAGTTTTCTTGGCTAGTTTGCATTTCACTTGCGCATTTGCATCTGCATCTGCTTCACTTCATTTGCTGTTGGACCTGCTGTTCTGAACCTGTTTTTCCTCTGCTGGGACGCCACCAAGGAAAAGAACCAAAGCCCAACTGGGTTTTTGCAACAATATCAGAGCAGCTGGGCTGTGCTTAAAAGGTAACCCATTTAAGAGAACCCGAATTGTGGGCTTCCAATTTTTTTTTAATTGTGGGCTTGTAATATTAAAGCCAATTTTTGGGCTTCTCTTATTTTCTGTTGGGTTTGTAATAATTTATTTGTGGGCTTGTTTGTTTAATTTGTGGGCTTGTGTATTTAATTTTTGTGGGCTTGTTTAAATTGGACTTGTATCTTGTATTCTGGGTTTAAACCCAGCTGAGCTTGTGACCGATCACGCTAGGTTAACTCGTTAGTGGGCCGAGTACCCAAATTCTAGGCCGAGATTTTGGACTCAGTTCCACCAAACGTTTTCAAACCAGCTGAGCCAAAGCAAACACAAAACCAACAGTGGGCTTGCTCCCATACAAAAACCAAATTTTATTTTTTTTTTTTTTAAAAAAAAAAAAAAAAAAAAATTCTTTTGCTCCCATTTTTAAACCAAATTTTCTTTTTCAAATATATCCCATCAAAACCAAAATTTTCCCATAAAAAACCAAATTTTTGAAAA
>NC_039363.1:33225417-33227050 GCF_003573695.1 Papaver somniferum | reverse complement strand
CTTTTACTACTTGCTACTGCCTTGTTTTCTTCCCCTTGGCTTGCTGCCTTTTCCTTGCTGCTGCTGCTGCTGCTTTCTTTCCCCTGCTGTGCAGTACTGCTGCTGCTGCTGCTTTCTTTTCCTTGCTGCTGCTGCTGCAACCTGGTTTCCACTGCTGCTGCTGCAACTGAGTTTGGCTCACAGCATAAGCCCAGTCCAGGTTAAAAAGCCAAGAGCCCATTGATTGTTCAAGGACCATAAGCCCAGTTAACTGCTTGGCCAAAGGCCCAATTCACTCTTGGAGCAGAGGCCCAGCCAATTAAACCACAAGCCTAGATCATTTCAGCACAAGACCAACTGAGCCCAAGCTCAGTTCACTTCATCATTACAACAAACCACTGAAATCCCAACTCATTCCAAGTGTATTCATAACCCATTAGCACTCAAAAGCCCATTGATTATTCATAGCCCAATAGCAATTTAGAGCCCAAAGTAGCTAAATACTCCAAAACACACCCAGTCTCTGTGGATCGACCCGTACTTGCACGAGCTACAACTGACGACCGTGCACTTGCGGTATTACTGTAGGCCCGCGTTTCATTTCGCTTAAATTTCACACCTTCCCGGGCCCACCACACGTCTCAACACCAAGAGGAAGAATATGTTGAGGAAGCATGCCTAGCAACACAGTAGTGGTGTTGAGGAATTTTCGCATCTCAACACCAAAAGGAAGAATGTGTCGAGAAAGCATGCATAGCAACACAGTAGTGCTGTTGAGGAATTTGCACGTCTCAACACCAAGAGGAAGAATGTGTCGAGGAAGCATGCCTAGCAACATAGTAGTAGTGTTGAGGAATCTGCACATCTCAACACCAAGAGGAAGAATGTGTCGAGGAAGCATGCCTAGCAACACAGTAGTGGTGTTGAGGAATTTGCACGTCTCAACACCAAGAGGAAAATGTGTTGAGGAAGCATGCCTAGAAACACAGTAGTGGTGTTGAGGAATTTGCACGTCTCAACACCAAGAGGAAGAATGTGTCGAGGAAGTATGCCGAGCAACACAATAGTAGTGTTGAGGAATCTGCACGTCTCAACCCCAAGAGGAAGAATGTGTCCAGGAAGCATGCCTAGTAACGCAGTAGTGGAATGTATTGAGGAAGCATGCCTCGCAACACAGTAGTGGTGTTTAGGAATTTGCACGTCTCAACACCAAGAGGAAAATGTGTTGAGGAAGCATGCCTAGCCACACAGTAGTGGTGTTAAGGAATTTTCGCATCTCAACACTAAGAGGAAGAATGTGTCGAGGAAGCATGCCTAGCAACACAGTAGTGTTGTTGAGGAATTTGCACGTCTGAACACCAAGAGGAAGAATGTGTCGAGGAAGCATGCCTAGCAACACAATAGTGGTGTTGAGGAATTTGCACGTCTCAACATCAAGAGGAAGAATATGTTGAGGAAGCATGCCTTGCAACACAGTAGTGGTGTTGGGGAATTTGCAAGTCTCAACACCGAGAAGAAAATGTGTTGAGGAAGCATGCCTAACAACACAATAGTGGTGTTGAGGAATTTGCACGTCTCAACACCGAGAGGAAAATGTGTTGAGGAAGCATGCCTAGCAACACAGTGGCGGTGTTGAGGAATTTGCACGTCTCAA
>NC_039363.1:33202009-33225333 GCF_003573695.1 Papaver somniferum | reverse complement strand
CATGCCTAGAAACACAGTAGTGGTGTTGAGGAATTTGCACGTCTCAACACCAAGAAGAAAATATGTTGAGGAAGCATGCCTAGAAACACAGTAGTGGTGTTGAGGAATTTACACGTCTCAACACCAAAAAGGAAGAATGTGTTGAGAAAGCATTCCTAGAAACACAGTAGTGGTGTTGAGGAATTTGCACGTCTCAACACCAAGAAGAAAATATGTTGAGGAAGCATGCCTAGAAACACAGTAGTGGTGTTGAGGAATTTACACGTCTCAACACCAAGAGGAAAATGTGTTGAGGAAGCATGCTTAGCAACACAGTAGTGGTGTTGAGGAATTTGCACGTCTCAACACCAAGAGGAAGAATGTGTCGAGGAAGCATGCCTAGCAACGCAGTAATGATGTTGAGTAATGGTAGGCTTTTAAGGATGTAAGAAATAAGAATAATAAATGGATGCCTACAGTGATACCTGCAAGTGCACAGGGTCAGTTGTAGCTTGTGTGCAAGAACAGGGTCATTCCACAGGGACTTGGGAGTGTGCAATGAAGTTACACTATGCTGATAATTGATGCAAAACTAAATGCAAGGTCACAAGGCTGCAGTGACAGTGAAACAGAGATGGTAAAACATCTAACCAAGGCTATGAGCCAAGGGAAGGGAAGGCAGTGCACTGATTTCAGTGCACATCAAGATGTGAAGTGCAAAATCTAAATAAAACAGCAAGGAAAACTCAACTGAGCAATAAGAATAACAGAATTAGAGTTGCAAGTGACTGTAAAAACAAATTGTGGGCTAAGCTACGGCTTTGAATCCACCCTTGTGACCGAGCCAAATAATGTAGTTCTAGGTTGAATCCCTAATGGAACTAAGTGACAGTTAAGGCCAACTTAAGATCCTAAGCATACAAAAAGGGAATAGCAAGATAATCAGCTTGCTCAACTGATGTGCTCCTAGTATTGACTGTCTTTTGACAGTACAATCAATCACAAGCACTAGTGAGCACTGATTTCTCCCATTGCTCAATCAATTCAGTGAACTAAGGCTTCTAACCTAACATTCCACTACCTAACAGTCCACTAAAGCTTCATATGAGCCTTAGCTAGTGATACTTAGCTCATGACTAACATGCTAACACAAACATACATCATACAAGATAATTGAAACATGAATTCAAATATTGAACATAAACAGAGCATTGAACTACAACCCTTGAGACACTGGCTATTCCAGTGCTCTTGGGTGACACACTGGCTAGTCCAGGCATACCCCCTTTCACACACATCACAACTCTATTTATAGTTACACCCAATTCTCAAAAATACCTAATTTACAAAATTAGGGTTTATCCAAAAAAAATCCCAAAACAGTGAATTTAGGGTTTCGATTTCACCTAATTTGATGGGTCAAATCTTACCCACAACGTCGACCCAATCTTCCTCTGAATTCACTGCTTCATTCCCACACCTCAATTTCTTCTTTAGCTTCACCTAATTCATCAATCTCTAACCTAGGGTTTCAGAGGTAGGAAAGGTGCGAGATTGATGAAGTAGGCGGCTAGAAAGATGGGGGAAATGATGGGTTTCGCTTTTAGGGTGGAGTAGAGTGGTTTGGTGGTGTCAGGGAATGGTGGTGATGATGTAGAAGGTGGTGACAGTGGAGTAGTTGCAGAGGGAGTGGGAGGAAGAAGATGGGTTCGATGGAAAGAAGGAGGGGAGTGTTTGGCGATGGGTATAGGTGTAGGTTGTTACAGTGTGAAGCGGGTGTAGCCAATTCGATGTCCAGCGAAGCTGAGCCGTGGGATGCGGAAATGATAGATAAATCTAACGGCTACAAGTGAAGAGGCTGGTATCGACCGTCGGATGCGTGATACAACGAAACTGACGGCTCAAGATGGAGTTAGGTGCTGTAGTGTTAGACAGGAGCTTCAGACTTTGATGTACTGGCGATGCTGCGACCATAGGATGCTGAGATGATCCAATCTGACGGCTAGAAAAGGAAACGGGTATGGATATATGAAATGGATTTGGGTGAGGGTTTTGGGCCTTGGGTATTCCAAGCCCATATCTTCTTTAAGAACAATTCTTCCTCTTCAAGCCCACTTCTAGCCTTTTGGTCTTGTGCACAACATTCTTCGCGGCTTCCTTGTGTAATTCCTCCCGGCTTTTCACCGCTTTTCTGCTCTTTTCCGCTCCGCTATTCATCCAAACTTTATTTATTACCTAAAAATGCAAAATTAGTTAATAAAAATATTTATTCTTGAAAACAATGAAAATACAGAATATGGGTTAAAATGGAGAATTAATGCACAAAAGATGAGTTAAATGCCAAGAAAAATATATAAAAATATGCACTTTTTAGCACTCATCAAATACCCCAAAACCTGAATTTTACTTGTCCTCAAGTAAAACAAAACTAAGGAAATCCTACCTATACCACTGTCGCTGGTCTCTCGAATGCATTTAGCGTATGCACTAAGCCTTTTAAACCACTAAGTGTCCCTAGTGGACGAGTGAAGTCTCGTGAAGGTTTGCTTAGAACGTACCTACAAAGTTCTAGGTCAAAATATAAGCTCATATTCCATCAAATGTGACATGTGCAAGACAGTTTAAGCTCACAGCAAAATGGAGATGTCAATCTAGCTATCAAAGGCACAATCCTAGCACTGATAACAAATAAAGACATGTGATAAGAGTGTAAAGTGTATCTACACATGTTTTTAGAATGACCTGAAGTTATGACTACTAACCACCAAGAGATAGTTTTTAGGCTAAGAACCGAATTCTAATCCAAGCTAGCTGTCCGGCTTTACGAGAATTGTGAATGTTCACCCAATGAGTTGGTGATATTTCAGTTTACCCGCGTTATACATCGATGGCTGCACCCTCCTTGCTTATTACAAGACTATTTACAACAAAAAGATGACTCTTTACATGAATCTTATTTACATTGATTACTCTCTTTTATTTTTGGAACAAGAGAGAATATTGTCTTTAACATGACAAAACATGGAATAAATACTTGATTGAATATTTTTTATTTATTTTTTTTTGATTTTTTTTTTTTTTTTTTGTAAGAAATAACTTTGATCTTTATAACATAGTGACACTTTTGATACATGAACAAAAAGAAAAACATAATTACATGACTCTTAGTAAGAGGTGGCCCTTATCGAATGCATCCGGTCAAATTCTATGGTTGCTTTTCTTAACGTATCCTCCAACTTCTATCCCAGCCAACCAAAGAACAAGCTAGTCAAGTCTCATTCAGTATTATAAAGTGATTGGCAATCTAACTTCCTATCAAACACCTTGAAGATCGAGGCTATACATGTATTGGTAGATCGTGCGCGTGCAAATTTCTTATCACTATGTGAATTGTGCTAGAATCAGGGTGCCTAAATATCTAGACTAAGACTCCTAAAAATTACATATTTGCACAAGAGTCAACATTTCAAGGTAAATGAGCTCCATTTTTATGTTTTTTTATCATTTTTTTTTAATTTTTTATTTTGATTTTTTTCATTTTTTTCAAAAAGAAGGAGTTCTTGTTTTCAATTATGGCATATTATCAAAGTATCTACTTTTCACCCCCAAACCTAAACTAAACATTGTCCTCAATGTTTCAAAATATGAACAAAATTATAATACAACATATGAAGAGGATCATGTTGAGTAGAGAAAAAGGAAAGAGAATACCCGATTTCGGCGAAAGCAAGATTAGAACTCCGTTATTCAAGGAAAAAAATCCAACATATTTCAGCCGAGATCATATTGGATTAGCAAAATATATACAAAAGGAACAAAAGGGTTTTAAGAAATTTTATCTACTGGATTATATACAAAAAATTCACCATACACTAACAATCTAAAGAGTTGAGGATCAACCCAAAAGACAAAGTGTAGAGGTTTCAACAGCTTCACACAAATATAACAGGAAATAAACGCAAGTGAAACTGTGAAACAAAATGAGCTACTCCCAAACCTGGATTTTTCAACAGATAAAATTTTGGATACAAAATCTCGCAGTTTTTGGGGTTCATCATGCACAAGGTCTAATTCGAAATGAACTTTGCTAGGGACGGGTACACATGCTAATTCCAACTGTGGTTCCTCAAAGATATTATACTTAGATGCAAAATAGTCCAAAAGGACTTGGGAAGCACACAGTTCCAAACCTAGATTAGGGACTCTCAGAAAAATTGGTTTGACAATATGGGTACAAACCAACTCTAGGTTGGGTGGAAGGGTATCAGATTGTGACTTAGGCAAGAAAGTGACATCTAAGTGTCTCACATGCATGAGATCAAGAGTATCAGTATTATCAGTCACATCAGCATTATCTAAGTCACACTCAAGATGTGTAGCATGCTCATCATCACAAAAAATTTGCACAAGTCCTAATTCAGAATCGTGGTTATCCGATATATTCAAATTATCATCAGCAGAAGCAATATATTGTGGATTAAGTATGGAATCAGACACATCAACTATGTTTTCCTGCATAGGATCATTAGTGTCAACAGAAGATTTACCTAAGTCATGCTCTTCACAGGATAATTGCACAATATCAAAATCAGTATCAACATCACATGCATATGAAATATTAGAAGAAATATCATTCATGAAGGTCGGGGCAGAAAAGCCTATTGTATTTGAAACCAAAGGTTCCACAACATTTTCAGCATAGACATGTTCTTCTAACATAACATTATCATTATCATCATCATAGTAATATGCATACTTGTCCCTATTAGCAGTTGTGGTGTCATTAGTCAACTCATGTTCCTCTAGATTAGGTTCATATTCAATATCATACACATGAGAAGGACTAGACATGCTATTTTCAAAGTTCAATTCATTACCACCTATATCATGTGATAGTGTCTCAGTTTCCCTAATGGATTCCCATTGACGGGTTTTCTCCGCAATCTCAGCTAAAAATTTCCATGCATCATCCACAGTTTTATCAATAAATTCACCATTACACATACACTCAACCATGGCTCGAGATTTAAAGTCTAGTCCCTCATAGAGGATAGCGACAAGTCTCCACTTCTCAAATCCATGGTGTGGACATTCGCTCAACAAATCATTAAAACGTTCAAAATAGTCAAAAACAGTTTCCTCATCCAATTGGACAAAACAATTGATAATTTGACGAATAGCGATGGTCCTATGATGCGGAAAGAATTTTTTTAAAAATAGATCTGTGAGTTGGTCCCAAGTGTTGATTGATTGTGGTCTCAAACCGTAAAACCATGTTTTGGCCCTTTCCTTTAGAGAAAATGTAAACAAACGCAATTTCAGAGAGTCTTCAGACATATGATCAGGTTGCATATTCCGACAAATTTGTTCAAACTCTCTTACATGAGTATAGGGGTTCTCAGAATCGAACCCTCGAAATAAAGGAAGTATTTGTATCATGCTTGCATTTATTTTAAAAGGGTTATTGGTTTGAGGTAAGACAATACATGATAATGGAATTTTTATTGTGGGATACATGTATTCATGGAGAGCACGAGGTTGGCCCATATAGAAAAGACACAAAGCCCACTATTTGGTTTTTTATGGGTTTTCAAAACTTTGGTTTTTATGGGATTAAAAATTTGGTTCTTATTGGGATAAGCCCACTGTTTTGGTTGTGCTTTGGTGAGGCAATGGGTTTTGGGAACTGTTGTGAAACAGAGCCCAACTTTCGGCCTAGAGTTTGGGTACACGGCCCACTAACGACTTCAGCAAGCCCAGAAACTAATGAAGCCCAGCTGAGTTGGTAGGTTCAGTTAACCTTGTTTAGGTTGTTTGTTGGGTTTTTGAAACCCAAAATTTTGATAGGGACAATCCCACAGTTAAGCTCAAATACAAACCCAAAAGTTAACTTAAATTACAAGCCCAACAAAAAAAATGGAAAAAATTATTACAAGCCCACAAATTAAAAACGGAAGCCCACAGGTTGGGTTCTCTTAATGGGTTTAGGCTTACCTTTGAAGCACAGCCCAGCTGTTCAGTTTGGTTGCAAAAGCCCAGTTGGGCTTTGGATCATCCTAAGCTTTTGTCTTTGTTCAGGCCCAGTTGGGCTTGGCTCAACTTGTTAAGCTTGGCAGCAACTTCAGCAGGCCCAGTTGGGCTTGATGGCTCAATTTAGCACCAGACAGCAGGGGTTGCAGCAGACTTGGCCTGGCACCAGCAGGAGCACAAGTTCTAGCAACAATAGTGCAGCACCAGCTCCACAGCAGCAGTTCAGGCTAGCAGCACAGCTCAACAACAGCAACAGGCAGTTTGCAGGCTTGTTTATCAGCAACACCACAAGCTCAGGCACCTGGCAGCTCAGATAAGAAGTTCAGATCTCTGAAACAAATGGGTAAAGCAACAACCCAAGCCAGGAATGGACAGGACAATGATGTAGGTGCAGCTACAAACGGAAAACTAACATGTAGTTATAGAAGTTACAGATGAAAATGGAATGCAGGGACAGTGAAAATGAAAATGCAGTGATGCTAGGTTAACAACTACAAAATGGCAGGTAATCTACAGCAAGCTACACAGCTGATTATGAGAAGCAAGCAAAGAATGCAGCTGGTATGAGAATGCAGCTGAGAATGCAAGATGAGCTACAGCTGCCTATGCAGTGAACAAACTAAGATGCAGTAAAGAACTACAATTTACAGCTGAAACAAATAGGTACAGGAATGAAGTAAAAATCAGCAAAGTGACAGGAATGATGCTGAACTACAATGGTGCAGAACTACATGTGGTACTAAGTTACAGCTACAGATGCAATATGCAAGATGAGTACACTAAGATGCTTATCAGAACTACACAGCAGGTATGTGTATGCAAAGAACAGCAAGAAAAACTTCAAAAACACGGCAGCCAAGTCCCCGGCAGCGGCGCCAAAAACTTGGTAGGCTTTTAAGGATGTAAGAAATAAGAATAATAAATGGATGCCTACACTGATACCTGCAAGTGCACAGGGTCAGTTGTAGCTTGTGTGCAAGAACAGGGTCATTCCACAGGGACTTGGAAGTGTGCAATGAAGTTACACTATGGTGATAATTGATGCAAAACTAAATGCAAGGTCACAAGGCTGCAGTGACAGTGAAACAGAGATGGTAAAACATCTAACCAAGGCTATGAGCCAAGGGCAGGGAAGGCAGTGCACTGATTTCAGTGCACAGCAAGATGTGAAGTGCAAAAGCTAAATAAAACAGCAAGTAAAACTCAACTGAGCAATAAGAATAACAGAATTAGAGTTGCAAGTGACTGTAAAAACAAATTGTGGGCTAAGATACGGCTTTGAATCCACCCTTGTGACCGATCCAAATAATGTAGTTCTAGGTTGAATCCCTAATGGAACAAAGTGACAGTTAAGGCCAACTTAAGATCCTAAGCATACAAAAAGGGAATAGCAAGATAATCAGCTTGCTTAACTGATGTGCTCCTAGTATTGACTGTCTTTTGACAGTACAATCAATCACAAGCACTAGTGATCACTGATTTCTCCCATTGCTCAATCAATTCAGTGAACTAAGGCTTCTAACCTAACATTCCACTACCTAACAGTCCACTAAAGCTTCATATGAGCCTTAGCTAGTGATACTTAGCTCATGACTAACATGCTAACACAAACATACATCATACAAGATAATTGAAACATGAATTCAAATATTGAACATAAACAGAGCATTGAACTACAACCCTTGAGACACTGGCTATTCCAGTGCTCTTGGGTGACACACTGGCTAGTCCAGGCATACCCCCTTTCACACACATCACAACTCTATTTATAGTTACACCCAATTCTCAAAAATACCTAATTTACAAAATTAGGGTTTATCCAAAAAAAAATCCCAAAACAGTGAATTTAGGGTTTCGATTTCACCTAATTTGATGGGTCAAATCATACCCACAACGTCGACCCAATCTTCCTCTGACTTCACTGCTTCATTCCCACACCTCAATTTCTTCTTTAGCTTCACCTAATTCATCAATATCTAACCTAGGGTTTCAGAGATAGGAAAGGTGCGAGATTGATGAAGTAGGCGGCTAGAAAGATGGGGGAAATGATGGGTTTCGCTTTTAGGGTGGAGTAGAGTGGTTTGGTGGTGTCAGGGAATGGTGGTGATGATGGAGAAGGTGGTGACAGTGGAGTAGTTGCAGAGGGAGTGGGAGGAAGAAGATGGGTTCGATGGAAAGAAGGAGGGGAGTGTTTGGCGATGGGTATAGGTGTAGGTTGTTACAGTGTGAAGCGGGTGTAGCCAATTCGATGTCCAGCGAAGCTGAGCCGTGGGATGCGGAAATGATAGATAAATCTAACGGCTACAAGTGAAGAGGCTGGTATCGACCGTCGGATGCGTGATACAACGAAACTGACGGCTCAAGATGGAGTTAGGTGCTGTAGTGTTAGACAGGAGCTTCAGACTTTGATGTACTGGCGATGCTGCGACCATAGGATGCTGAGATGATCCAATCTGACGGCTAGAAAAGGAAACGGGTATGGATATATGAAATGGATTTGGGTGAGGGTTTTGGGCCTTGGGTATGCCAAGCCCATATCTTCTTTAAGAACAATTCTTCCTCTTCAAGCCCACTTCTAGCCTTTTGGTCTTGTGCACAACATTCTTCGCGGCTTCCTTGTGTAATTCCTACCGGCTTTTCACCGCTTTTCTGCTCTTTTCCGCTCCGCTATTCATCCAAACTTTATTTATTACCTAAAAATGCAAAATTAGTTAATAAAAATATTTATTCTTGAAAACAATGAAAATACAGAATATGGGTTAAAATGGAGAATTAATGCACAAAAGATGAGTTAAATGCCAAGAAAAATATATAAAAATATGCACTTTTTAGCACTCATCAAGTAATTGGCAAGTCTCAACACCAAGAGGAAGAATGTGTCGAGGAAGCATGCCTAGCAACGCAGTAATGGTGTTGAGTAATTGGCAAGTCTCAATACCAAGAGGAAAATGTGTTAAGGAAGCATTCCTAGCAACACAGTGGTGGTGTTGAGGAATTTGCACGTCTCAACACGAAGAAGAAGAATGTGTTGAGGAAGCATGCCTAGCAACACAGTAGTGGTGTTGAGGAATTTTCACGTTTCAATACCAAGAGGAAGAATGTGTTGAGGAAGCATGCCTAGAAACACAGTAGTGGTGTTGAGGAATTTTCACGTCTCAACACCAAGAGGAAAATGTGTTGCGGAAGCATGCCTAGCAAGACAGTAGTGGTGTTGAGGAATTTGCACGTCTCAACACCAAGAGGAAGAATGTGTTGAGGAAGCATGCCTAGAAACACAGTAGTGGTGTTCAGGAATTTGCACATCTCAACACCAAGAGGAAGAATGTGTTGAGGAAGCATGCCTAGAAACACAGTAGTGGTGTTCAGGAATTTGCACATCTCAACACCAAGAGGAAGAATGTGTTGAGGAAGCATGCCTAGCAACATAGTAGTGGTGTTGATAAATTTGCACGTCTCAACACCAAGAGGAAGAATGTGTTGAGGAAGCATGCCTTGCAACACAGTAGTGGTGTTGAGTAATTTGCAAGTCTCAACACCGAGAGGAAAATGTGTTGAGGAAGCATGCCTAGCAACACAGTGGTGGTGTTGAGAAATTTTCACGTCTCAATGATGGACCCGGGAAAGCGTATAAAATTGAAGTGAAATGAAAACGGGCCTACAGTAATACCGCAAGTGCACGGTCGTCGGTTGTAGCTCGTGCAAGTACGGGTCGATCCACAGAGACTGGGAGTGTTTGGAGTTTCTAGCTATTTGGGTTCTAGTTGGCTATTGGGCTTTAGGTATCAAAGGGTTGTGGTACCAATGGGTTACGAATACCCTTTGGAACTGTTGGGCTTTGAATACCCTTTGAGTAAATTGGGCTTAATGGGTTTGTTGTAATGATGAAGTGCTTTAGGCCTTGGGACTTTGAATGATTTTGGAATGAACTGTGAACTAGGCTTTGGCCTTAAACTTAGGCTTGGGCTCAGTGTAGTGAACTGAGCTTGGGATTAAACTTGGGCTTTTGGTATGATTTGGGCCTTAGATGGTGCTAGGATTTTTAGCTATGAACCTGGGCTTTTAGCCTTTGGTTTCAATGAACTGAACTTGGGATCAGTGTTGAAGTGAGATTTGGGCTCAGTTGGCTTGTATGAGGATCTGGGCTTGACAGTGACAGGCCTTAGCTTGGAAAGTGAACTGTGAGCTGGGCTTGATAGAGCTATCAGTTTGGTTTTTGAATGAGTCCACAGTGAACTGGACTGGGCTCTTAATGATCAATGCACTTAGGCCACGGTGAGCTTCAATGGACTAATGGGGAGCAAAACAGAGAAACTAGAAGAGCAAAAGATAGCAAAAGAAAGAGAATAAAAGAGAACACAGACAAAGATGAGGAACAGGGAAGAATAGGGAACAATAACTAAAGGATTAACAATGGCAGTGAAACAAACTAACAATGATCATGGGAAAGAAGCAAAAATCAGTGGCAATGAGGCACAAAGGCAGTTAGCCTAAGGCAAGGGAGCAGCAATGAAACAAATGGTAACAGTGGAGGTAAAAGCTAAGGCTTTGAATCCACCCTTGTGACCTAGCCAGATAGTGTAGTTCTAGGTTGAATCCTTAATGGAACTAAGTGACAGTTAAGGCCAACTTAAGATCCTAAGCATACAAAAAGGGAATAGCAAGATAATCAGCTTGCTCAACTGATGTGCTCCTAGTATTGACTGTCTTTTGACAGTACAATCAATCACAAGCACTAGTGAGCACTGATTTCTCCCATTGCTCAATCAATTCAGTGAACTAAGGCTTCTAACCTAACATTCTACCACCTAACAGTCCACTAAAGCTTCATCTGAGCCTCAGCTAGTGAGACTTAGCTCATGACTAACATGCTAACACAAACATACATCATACAAGATAATTGAAACATGAATTCAAATATTGAACATAAACAGAGCATTGAACTACAACCCTTGAGACACTGGCTATTCCAGTGCTCTTGGGTGACACACTGGCTAGTCCAGGCATACCCCCTTTCACACACATCACAACTCTATTTATAGTTACACCCAATTCTCAAAAATACCTAATTTACAAAATTAGGGTTTATCCAAAAAAAATCCCAAAACAGTGAATTTAGGGTTTCGATTTCACCTAATTTGATGGGTCAAATCTTACCCACAACGTCGACCCAATCTTCCTCTGACTTCACTGCTTCATTCCCACACCTCAATTTCTTCTTTAGCTTCACCTAATTCATCAATCTCTAACCTAGGGTTTCAGAGATAGGAAAGGTGCGAGATTGATGAAGTAGGCGGCTAGAAAGATGGGGGAAATGATGGGTTTCGCTTTTAGGTTGGAGTAGAGTGGTTTGGTGGTGTCAGGGAATGGTGGTGATGATGGAGAAGGTGGTGACAGTGGAGTAGTTGCAGAGGGAGTGAGAGGAAGAAGATGGGTTCGATGGAAAGAAGGAGGGGAGTGTTTGGCGATGGGTATAGGTGTAGGTTGTTACAGTGTGAAGCGGGTGTAGCCAATTCGATGTCCAGCGAAGCTGAGCCGTGGGATGCGGAAATGATAGATAAATCTAACGGCTACAAGTGAAGAGGCTGGTATCGACCGTCGGATGCGTGATACAACGAAACTGACGGCTCAAGATGGAGTTAGGTGCTGTAGTGTTAGACAGGAGCTTCAGACTTTGATGTACTGGCGATGCTGCGACCATAGGATGCTGAGATGATCCAATCTGACGGCTAGAAAAGGAAACGGGTATGGATATATGAAATGGATTTGGGTGAGGGTTTTGGGCCTTGGGTATGCCAAGCCCATATCTTCTTTAAGAACAATTCTTCCTCTTCAAGCCCACTTCTAGCCTTTTGGTCTTGTGCACAACATTCTTCGCGGCTTCCTTGTGTAATTCCTCCCGGCTTTTCACCGCTTTTCTGCTCTTTTCCACTCCGCTATTCATCCAAACTTTATTTATTACCTAAAAATGCAAAATTAGTTAATAAAAATATTTATTCTTGAAAACAATGAAAATACAGAATATGGGATAAAATGTAGAATTAATGCACAAAAGATGAGTTAAATGCCAAGAAAAATATATAGAAATATGCACTTTTTAGCACTCATCAAATACCCCCAAACCTGAATTTTACTTGTCCTCAAGTAAAACAAAACTAAGGAAATCCTACCTATACCACTGTCGCTGGTCTCTCGAATGCATTTAGCGTATGCACTAAGCCTTTTAAACCACTAAGTGTCCCTAGTGGACGAGTGAAGTCTCGTGAAGGTTTGCTTAGAACGTACCTACAAAGTTCTAGGTCAAAATATAAGCTCAGATTCCATCAAATGTGACATGTGCAAGTCAGTTTATGCTCACAGCAAAATGGAGATGTCAATCTAGCTATCCAAGGCACAATCCTAGCACTGATAACAAATAAAGACATGTGATAAGAGTGTAAAGTGTATCTACACATGTGTAAAGAAAGATCGGATGTTATGACTACTAATCACCAAGAGATAGTTTCTCAGGCTAAGAACCAAGGTCGAAATCTAGCTAGCTGTCCGGACTTTACGAGAATTGTGAATGAGTTGGAGGTATTTCACAATTACTCGCGTTGTACATCAATGGCATACACCCTTCCTTGCTTATTACAATGAAACAACAAATTGACTATTTACATGACTCTTATTTACATTGACTACTCTCTTTTATTTTTGGAACAAGAGAGGATGGAATTGATAAATACTTGATTTATTTTTTCATTTTTTTCATTCTTTTTTTTCTTTTTCTTTTTTTGAAAAGGAAACACTTTTGATACATATACAAAAGGAAACAAAAGATTACATGACACTTTGCAAGAGGTAGCCCTTTTTCATGCACCCAGTTAAATTCGATGGTTGTCTTTCTTAATGTAACCTCCACCTTCTATCCCAACCAACCAAAGAACAAGCTAGTCAAGTTTCGTTCAGTATTCTAAAGTGATTGGCAACTAAAACTTCCGATAGAACACCTCAAGGATGAGGCTATACATGTATTGGTATATCGTGCGCGTGCAAGTTTCTTATCACTATGTGAATTGTGCTAGAATCAGGGTGCCTAAATATCTAGACTAAGACTCCTAATAAAAATACATATTTGCACAAGAGTCAACATTTCAAGGTAAATGAGCTCCATTTTTATGTTTTTTTCAATTTTTAATTTTTAATTTTGATTTTTTCATTTTTTTCAAAAAGAAGGAGTTCTTGTTTTCAATTATGGAATATTATCAAAGTATCTACTTTTCACCCCCAAACCTAAACTAAACATTATCCTCAATGTTTCAAAATATGAACAAAATTATAATACAACATATGAAGAGGATCATGTTGAGTAGAGAAAAAGGAAAGAGAATACCCGATTTCGGCGAAAGCAATATTAGAACTCCGTTATTCAAGGCAAGAATCCAACATATGTCAGCCGAGATCATATTGGATTAGCAAAATATATACAAAATGAACAAAAAGGTTTTTAAGAAATTTTATCTACTGGATTATATACAAAAAATTCACCATACACTAACAATCTAAAGAGTTGAGGATCAACCCAAAAGACAAAGTGTAGAGGTTTCAACAGCTTCACACAATAATAATATGATAGGCATGCAAGTGAAGCTGTGAAACAAAATGAGCTACCCCCAAACCTGGATTTTTCAATGGATAAAATTTTGGAAACAAAATCTCGCAGTTTTTGGGGTTCATCATGCACAAGGTCTAATTCGAAATGAACTTTGCTAGGGACGGGTACACATGCTAATTCCAACTGTGGTTCCTCAAAGATATTATACTTAGATGCAAAATAGTCCAAGAGGACTTGAGAGGCACACAGTTCCAGGCCTGGATTAGGTATTTTCATGAAAATTGGTTTGACAATATTGTGACAAACTAAATCTAGGTAGGATACAAGGCTATCAGATTGTGACTTAGGCAAGAAAGTGACATCTAAGCGTCTCACATGCATGAGATCAAGAGTATCAATATTATCAGTCACATCAGCATTATCTAAGTCACACTCAAGATGTGTAGCATGCTCATCATCACAAAAAATTTGCACAAGTCCTAATTCAGAATCATGGTTATCCAATATATTCAAATTATCATCAACAGAAGCAATATATTGTGGCTTAAGTATGGAATCAGACACATCAACTATGTTTTCATGCATAGGATCATTAGTGTCAACAGAAGATTTACCTAAGTCATGCTCTTCACAGGATAATTGCACAATATCTAAATCAGTATCAACATCACATGCATATGAAATACTAGAAGAAATATCATTCATGAAGGTCGGGGCAGAAAAGCCTAATGTATTTGAAACCAAAGGTTCCACAACATTTTCAGCATAGACATGTTCTTCTAACATAACATTATCATCATCATAGTAATATGCATACTTGTCCCTATTAGCAGTTGTGGTGTTATTAGTCAACTCATGTTCCTCTAGATTAGGTTCATATTCAATATCATACACATGAGAAGGACTAGACATGCTATTTCCAAAGTTCAATTCATTACCACCTATATCATGTGACAGTGTCTCAGTTTCCCTAATGGATTCCCAGTGACGGGTTCTCTCTGCAATCTCTTAAAAATTTCCATGCATCATCCACAATTTTATCAAGAAATTCACCATTACACATACACTCAACCATGGCTCGAGATTTAAAGTCTAGTCCCTCATAGAGGATAGCGACAAGTCTCCACTTCTCAAATCCATGGTGTGGACATTCGCTCAACAAATCATTAAAACGTTCAAAATAGTCAAAAACAGTTTCCTCATCCAATTGGACAAAACAATTGATACTTTGACGAATAACGATGGTCCTATGATGTGGAAAGAATTTTTTGAAAAATAGATCTGTGAGTTGGTCCCAAGTGTTGATTGATTGTGGTCTCAAACCGTAAAACCATGTTTTGGCCCTTTCCTTTAGAGAAAATGTAAACAAACGCAATTTCAAAGAGTCTTCGGACATATGATCAGGTTGCATAGTCCGACAAATTTGTTCAAACTCTCTTACATGAGTATAGGGGTTCTCAGAATCGAACCCTCGAAATATAGGAAGTATTTGTATCATGCTTGCATTTATTTTAAAAGGGTTATTAGTTTGAGGTAAGACAATACATGATAATGGAATTTGTATTGATGGATACATGTATTCATGGAGAGCACGAGGTTGGCCCATTTTGAAATGACACAAAGCCCACTATTTGGTTTTAATGGGTTTTAAAAAAATTTGGTTTTTGATGGGTTTGGATTTTTGGGAAAAATTTGGTTTTGGTGGGATATAAAAGAAATTTGGTTTAAAATTGGGAACAAAAGAAAATTTTGGTTTTTTTGAATGGGAAAAAAAGATTTTTTTTTTTTTTTTTTTGTTTAAGAAAATAAAATTTGGTTTTTGAATGGGAGCAAGCCCACTGTGCAAGCCTCTAATGAAATGGAAGGAAGGCTGCGGCCCCCAATCGGTTACAAGCTCAGCTGGGTTTAAACCCAGAGTCCAAAATACAAGTCCAATGGAAAAATTTAAACAAGCCCACACAAAATAAATACAAGCCCACAAATTAAACAACAAGCCCAAAAATAAATTATTACAAACCCAAAATAGAAAAATAAAAAGCCCAAAAAAAATTGGGTTAATTATTACAAGCCCACAATTAAAAAAATTGGAAGCCCACAGGTTGGGTTCTCTCAATTGAATGGGTTTAGGCTTACCTTTGTAGCACAGCCCAGCTGCTCTGATATTGTTGCAAAAACCCAGTTGGGTTTTGGTTCTTTTCCTTGGTGGCGTCCCAGCAGAGGAAAAACAGGTTAAGAACAGCAGGTCCAACAGCAAATGAAATGAAGCAGATGCAGATGCAAATGCTATGAAATGAAATGCAAAATAGCTAAGAAAAACACAGATAACACACAACACCAATCCCCGGCAGCGGCGCCAAAAACTTGGCAGGCCTTGAAAGGGTATAAAATTATGCGCAGAAAAACGCGGGCCTACAGTAATACCGCAAGTGCACGGTCGTCAGTTGTAGCTCGTGCAAGTACGGGTCGATCCACAGAGATTGGGTGTGTTTCGGAAGTGTTTTAGCTAAATTGGGTTCCTAGATTTGCTTTGGGCTTAGAAGCCCTTTGGAAGTGTTGGGCTTAATGTACTATTGGGTTTGAATACCCTTTGAATGGATTGGGCTTAGTTGGTTTGTTAAACATAAAATGAACTGAGCTTGGGCTCAGTTATATTTAAAGTGCAAATGGGCTTTGGTTCTAGAAACTGGATTGAGCTTTGGGCTCAACAGTTCAACTATGACTTGGGCTTAACAGTTCACTTGTGAGTTGGGCTTAAGACCTTGGACTCAGTTGGCCTTGGAAGGCAGCAGCAGCTGCAGAAAGGCAGCAACAGCAGAAATGGATTGGCAGCAGCAGTGCAAGAGCTGCAGCAGTTTGGCAGCAGCAGCTGCAAAGGCTCAGATGCAGGAGGCAACAGCAGCTACAGCAGAAGAAGCTGCAGCAGCAACAGAAGTGGTGCAGCAGAATGGAGCTGCAGCAGGAGAAGAAGTGGCAGCAGCTTGGCAGAGGCAAAAATAAGGGACAAATCAAATTGAACCAAGGCCTAAGGCCAAGGGCAGGGTGGTGATGAAAATAGCAAATGAAAGAAAGAAAACAATAAACAATGGAATGAGTCTAAATATGAAAAAGAACAAAATAAGAACAAAACAGTGAGGACAAGAGGATGAACTCAGCTGATCATGCCAATTCTTCCCTAAAGCAGGTAAAGGTAAAGGTTCAAGCCTGCCTTTTACCTAGGGTGTTTCACCAATGGACAGTTGAATCACAACTAAAGTGTCAATCCTAAGCACTAAATGTCTGACTAAAGCACAATTAGTCAGAGAATTTGACAATATCAACTAGGTATGAGTTGTGGTAATATCACATAGTTTTATCCTAACTACAAAGCATACATGATATGCACTGTGAGAGTAAAATGTGGTTTACCTTGATTCAATTCTATCCTAGAACATTTCACACATCTAAGAATGACATGAACAACATGAGAACATTTACAAGACAAAACAGAATATGCACATTAACAGAGAATATACACAGAACACATTGAAAAATAGTAGCAGAACATGCACATTAACTATAACTAACAGGAGCATTAACACATTAAAGATTGAAATTAAAATCAAACTAACAATATTGAGCTAACTAAACATCAAACTATGAAACATCCAGACATTAACACTAACAGTGAACAAGGAGAAAAATATGCAAATGGTTAAAATTGAAAGTGAAATTAAAATCAAACCTAACCCAATTAGGGGGAAACTTGGCTAGTCCAAGAACAAGTTTTTCATTCTACAGCACCTCCCTTTTATACCCAAATTAACAAATTAGGGTTTCAACACATTTTCCCCAAAAATATCACTACACAGTACAATTAGGGTTTAACTTATTACCCAAAATTTAGCTTCCAATCTCCAAAATTTGCTCGACCCATGCTTCTTGATGTCCCTCTGATGCTCTTCCTGCTCCTATTGTCCCCTAATTTCTAGCTATTTTACTCACCCCAAAACCTAGGGTTTCAGAGGTTGTGAGATGAAGAAAATAGCTAGGCTAGGGTGTTGTCGGGTGTTGGAGATGGTGGTGGCAGTGATGGAACTGGTGGTGGTGAGGGAATGGTTGCGGCAGAGGAGACAGAGGAGGAGGTGGTGTTCTGGTGGTGGCAGGACATGGCAGGGGGGTTGCAGAGTGTTTGGGGAAGAAGAAGATGGTCGACTGATTTTTGGGGAGAAGGGGGCGTTTGGTAGAGGTATAGGGTGTTTGGTACTGTAGTGTTGAGCGGTTTCAGCGAGGGATGATGTTTCGCGATCTGGTCCGTGGGATGTGATGATGGTAGGTAGATCGGATGGCTAGGAGAGAAGCAGTTTGTAGCGACCGTTGGATGCGGAACACAACGAAGTCAACGGTTCTAGATTAGGTTAGGTGCTATAGTGTTGGGCGGAATCATCGGGATTTGATGCACAGGCATAGGAGCGACCGTTGGATTCAACTACCATCTAATCTGAAGGCTTGGAATTTCAGCGCTGTGGTGCTCGGCAGAGACATCCGATTTTGATGATCTATGAAGGAGCGACCGTCGGATGCTTCTGAGAACTGATCTGATGGCTGAGAACGGAGGCGCTTTTGTGTGTAGAAAATGAGGTTGTGCGCACCATTCTTCGCGGCTTCCTTGCGTAATTTCTCCCGGCTTTTCACTACTTTTCTGCTCTTTTCGCTCCACGACTCATCCGAACTTTATTTATTACCTAAAAATGCAAAATTAATTAATAAAAATATTTATTCTTGAAAACAATGAAAATACAGAATATGGGATAAAATGTAGAATTACTGCACAAAAGATGAGTTAAAATGCCAACAAAAAGGGATAAATATATACAATATTTGGCACTCATCACATGCTTCCTCAACACATTCTTCCTCTTGGTGTTGAGACGTGCAAATTTATCAACACCACTACTATGTTGCTAGGCATGCTTCCTCAACACATTCTTCCTCTTGGTGTTGAGATGTGCTAATTCCTGAACACCACTACTGTGTTTTTAGGCATGCTTCCTCAACACATTCTTCCCCTTGGTGTTGAGACGTGCAAATTCCTAAACACCACTACTGTGTTTCTAGGCATGCTTCATCAACACCTTCTTCCTCTTGGTATTGAGACGTGCAAATTCCTCAACACCACTACTGTGTTGCTAGGCAAGCTTCCTCAACACATTATTCCTCTTGGTGTTGAGACGTGCAAATTCCTCAACACCACTACTGTGTTGCTAGGCATGCTTCCTCAACATATTCTTCCTCTTGATGTTGAGACGTGCAAATTTCTCAACACCACCACTGTGTTGCTAGGCATGCTTCCTCGACACATTCTTCCTCTTGGTGTTGAGACGTGCAAATTCCTCAACACCACTATTGTGTTTCTAGGCATGTTTCCTCAACACCTTCTTCCTCTTGGTATTGAGACGTGCAAATTCCTCAATACCACTACTGTGTTGCTAGGCAAGCTTCCTCAACACATTCTTCCTCTTGGTGTTGAGACGTGCAAATTCCTCAACACCACTACTGTGTTGCTAGGCATGCTTCCTCGACACATTCTTCCTCTTGGTGTTGAGATGTGAAGATTCCTCAACACTACTACTGTGTTGCTAGGCATGCTTCCTCGACACATTCTTCCTCTTGGTGTTGAGACGTGCAAATTCCTCAACATCACTACTGTGTTGCTAGGCATGCTTCCTCAACACATTTTCCTCTTGGTGTTGAGACGTGCAAATTTATCAACACCACTACTATGTTTCTAGGCATGCTTCCTCAACACATTCTTCCTCTTGGTGTTGAGATGTGCAAATTCCTCAACACCACTACTGTGTTTCTAGGCATGCTTCCTCAACACATTCTTCCTCTTGGTGTTGAGACATGCAAATTCCTAAACACCACTACTATGTTTCTAGGCATGCTTCCTCAACACATTCTTCCTCTTGGTGTTGAGACGTGCAAATTCCTCAACACCAATATTGTGTTGTTAGGCATGCTTCCTCGACACATTCTTCCTCTTGGTGTTGAGATGTGCAGATTCCTCAACATTACTACTGTGTTGCTAGGCATGCTTTCTCGACACATTCTTCCTCTTGGTGTTGAGACTTGCAAATTCCTCAACAACACTACTGTGTTGCTATACATGCTTCCTCAACACATTTTCCTCTCGGTGTTGAGACTTGCAAATTACTCAACACCACTACTGTGTTGCAAGGCATGCTTCCTCAACACATTCTTCCTCTTGGTGTTGAGACGTGCAAATTTATCATTACCACTACTGTGTTGCTAGGCATGCTTCCTCAACACATTCTTCCTCTTGGTGTTGAGATGTGCAAATTCCTGAACACCACTATTGTGTTTCTAGGCATGCTTCCTCAAAACATTCTTCCTCTTGGTGTTGAGACGTGCAAATTCCTCAACAACACTACTGTGTTGCTAGGCATGCTTCCGCAACACATTTTCCTCTTGGTGTTGAGACGTGTAAATTCCTCAACACCACTACTGTGTTTCTAGACATGCTTCCTCAACACATTCTTCCTCTTGGTATTGAAACGTGAAAATTCCTCAACACCACTACTGTGTTGCTAGGCATGCTTCCACAACACATTCTTCCTCTTGGTATTGAGACGTGCAAATTCCTCAACACCACTACTGTGTTGCTAGGCAAGCTTCCTCAACACATTCTTCCTCTTGGTGTTGAGACGTGCAAATTCCTCAACACCACTACTGTGTTGCTAGGCATGCTTCCTCGACACATTCTTCCTCTTGGTGTTGAGATGTGCAGATTCCTCAACACTACTATTGTGTTGCTAGGCATGCTTCCTCGACACATTCTTCCTCTTGGTGTTGAGACGTGCAAATTACTCAACACCATTACTGCGTTTTAGGCATGCTTCCTCGACACATTCTTCCTCTTGGTGTTGAGACGTGCAAATTCCTCAACACCACTATTGTGTTTCTAGGCATGCTTCCTCAACACATTCTTCCTCTTGGTATTGAGACGTGCAAATTCCTCAACACCACTACTGTGTTGCTAGGCATGCTTCCTCAACACATTCTTCCTCTTGGTGTTGAGACGTGCAAATTCCTCAACACCACTACTGTGTTGCTAGGCATGCTTCCTCGACACATTCTTCCTCTTGGTGTTGAGATGTGCAGATTCCTCAACACTACTACTGTGTTGCTAGGCATGCTTCCTCGACACATTCTTCCTCTTGGTGTTGAGACGTGCAAATTCCTCAACAGCACTACTGTGTTGCTAGGAATTCTTCCTCGACACATTCTTCCTCTTGGTGTTGAGATGCGAAAATTCCTCAACACCACTACTGTGTTGCTAGGCATGCTTCCTCAACACATTTTCCTCTTGGTGTTGAGACGTGCAAATTCCTCAACACCACTACTGTGTTTCTAGGCATGCTTCCTCAACATATTTTCTTCTTGGTGTTGAGACGTGCAAATTCCTCAACACCACTACTGTGTTTCTAGGCATGCTTTCTCAACACATTCTTCCTCTTGGTGTCGAGACGTGTAAATTCCTCAACACCACCACTGTGTTGCTAGGCATGCTTCCTTAACACATTTTCCTCTTGGTGTTGAGACTTGCAAATTACTCAACACCACTACTGTGTTGCAAGGCATGCTTCCTCAACACATTCTTCCTCTTGGTGTTGAGACGTGCAAATTTATCAACACCACTACTATGTTGCTAGGCATGCTTCCTCAACACATTCTTCCTCTTGGTGTTGAGATGTGCAAATTCCTGAACACCACTACTGTGTTTCTAGGCATGCTTCCTCAACACATTCTTCCTCTTGGTGTTGAGATGTGCAAATTCCTGAACACCACTACTGTGTTTCTAGGCATGCTTCCTCAACACATTCTTCCTCTTGGTGTTGAGACGTGCAAATTCCTCAACACCACTACTGTGTTGCTAGGCATGCTTCCTCAACACATTCTTCCTCTTGGTGTTGAGACGTGCAAATTTCTCAACACCACCACTGTGTTGCTAGGAATGCTTCCTCAACACATTTTCCTCTTGGTGTTGAGACTTGCCAATTACTCAACACCATTACTGCGTTGCTAGGAATGCTTCCTCGACACATTCTTCCTCTTGGTGTTGAGACGTGCAGATTCCTCAACACTACCACTGTGTTGCTAGGCATGCTTCCTCGACACATTCTTCCTATTGGTGTTGAGACGTGCAAATTTCTCAACACCACTACTGTGTAGCTAGGCATGCTTCCTCAATACATTTTCCTCTTGGTGTTGATACTTTCCAATTACTCAACAACATTACTACGTTTCTAGGCATGCTTCCTCGACACATTCTTCCTCTTGGTATTGAGACGTGCAAATTCCTCAACACCACTACTGTGTTGCTAGGAAAGCTTCCTCAACACATTCTTCCTCTTGGTGTTGAGACGTGCAAATTCCTCAACACCACTACTGTGTTGCTAGGTATGCTTCCTCGACACATTCTTCCTCTTGGTGTTGAGATGTACAGATTCCTCAACACTACTACTGTGTTGCTAGGCATGCTTCCTCGACACATTCTTCCTCTTGGTGTTGAGACGTGCAAATTCCTCAACAGCACTACTGTGTTGCTAGGCATGCTTCCTCGACACATTCTTCCTCTTGGTGTTGAGATGCGAAAATTCCTCAACACCACTGCTGTGTTGCTAGGCATGCTTCCTCAACACATTCTTCCTCTTGGTGTTGAGACGTGCAAATTCCTCAACACCAATAGTGTGTTGCTAGGCATGCTTCCTCGACACATTCTTCCTCTTGGTGTTGAGATGTGTAGATTCCTCAACACTACTACTGTGTTGCTAGGCATGCTTCCTCGACACATTCTTCCTCTTGGTGTTGAGACGTGCAAATTCCTCAACAACACTACTGTGTTGCTAGGCATGCTTCCTCAACATATTTTCTTCTTGGTGTTGAGACGTGCAAATTCCTCAACACCACTATTGTGTTTCTAGGCATGCTTTCTCAACACATTCTTCCTCTTGGTGTTGAGACTTGCAAATTTAACAACACCACTACTATGTTGCTAGGCATGCTTCTTCAACACATTCTTCCTCTTGGTGTTGAGATGTGCAAATTTCTGAACACCACTACTGTCTTTCCAGGCATGCTTCCTCAACACATTCTTCCTCTTGGTGTTGAGACGTGCAAATTCCTCAACACCACTACTGTGTTTCTAGGCGTGCTTCCTCAACACATTCTTCCTCTTGGTATTGAGACGTGCAAATTCCTCTACACCACTACTGTGTTTCTAGGCGTGCTTCCTCAACACATTCTTCCTCTTGGTATTGAGACGTGCAAATTCCTCAACACCACTACTATGTTGCTAGGCATGCTTCCTCAACATATTCTCCCTCTTGGTGTTGAGACGTGCAAATTTCTCAACACCACCACTGTGTTGCTAGGAATGCTTCCTCAATACATTTTCCTCTTGGTGTTAAGACTTGCCAATTACTCAACACCATTACTGCGTTGCTAGGCATGCTTCCTCGACACATTCTTCCTCTTGGTGTTGAGACGTGCAGATTCATCAACACTACTACTGTGTTGCTAGGCATGCTTCCTCGACACATTCTTCCTCCTGGTGTTGAGACGTGCAAATTACTCAACACCATTACTGCGTTTCTAGGCATGCTTCCTCGACACATTCTTCCTCTTGGTGTTGAGACGTGCAAATTCCTCAACACCACTA
>NC_039363.1:33198211-33200330 GCF_003573695.1 Papaver somniferum | reverse complement strand
ACTATGTTGCTAGGCATGCTTCTTCAACACATTCTTCCTCTTGGTGTTGAGATGTGCAAATTTCTGAACACCACTACTGTCTTTCCAGGCATGCTTCCTCAACACATTCTTCCTCTTGGTATTGAGACGTGCAAATTCCTCAACACCACTACTGTGTTGCTAGGCATGCTTCCTCAACACATTCTTCCTCTTGGTGTTGAGACGTGCAAATTTCTCAACACCACCACTGTGTTGCTAGGAATGCTTCCTAACACATTTTCCTCTTGGTGTTGAGACTTGCCAATTACTCAACACCATTACTGCGTTGCTAGGCGAGCTTCCTCAATTCATTTTTCCTCTTGGTGTTGAGACGTGCAGATTCCTCAACACTACTACTGTGCTGCTAGGCATGCTTCCTCGACACATCCTTCCTCTTGATGTTGAGACGTGAAAATTCCTCAACACCACTACTGTGTTGCTAGGCATGCTTCCTCAACACATTTTCCTCTTGGTGTTGAGACTTGCCAATTACTCAACACCATTACTGCGTTTCTAGGCATGCTTCCTCGACACATTCTTCCTCTTGGTGTTGAGACGTGCAAATTCCTCAACACCACTATTGTGTTTCTAGGCATGCTTCCTCAACACCTTCTTCCTCATGGTATTGAGACGTGCAAATTCCTCAACACCACTACTGTGTTGCTAGGCAAGCTTCCTCAACACATTCTTCCTCTTGGTGTTGAGACGTGCAAATTCCTCAACACCACTACTGTGTTGCTAGGCATGCTTCCTCGACACATTCTTCCTCTTGGTGTTGAGATGTGCTGATTCCTCAACACTACTACTGTGTTGCTAGGCATGCTTCCTCGACACATTCTTCCTCTTGGTGTTGAGACGTGCAAATTCCTCAACAGCACTACTGTGTTGCTAGGCATGCTTCCTCGACACATTCTTCCTCTTGGTGTTGAGATGCGAAAATTCCTAAACACCACTACTGTGTTGCTAGGCATGCTTCCTCAACACATTTTTCTCTTGGTGTTGAGACGTGCAAATGCCTCAACACCACTACTGTGTTTCTAGGCATGCTTCCTCAACATATTTTCTTCTTGGTGTTGAGACGTGCAAATTCCTCAACACCACTACTGTGTTTCTAGGCACGCTTTCTCAACACATTCTTCCTCTTGTTGTTGAGACGTGCAAATTTATCAACACCACTACTATGTTGCTAGGCATGCTTCCTCAACACATTCTTCCTCTTGGTGTTGAGACGTGCAAATTCCTCAACACCACTACTGTGTTGCTAGGCATGCTTCCTCGACACATTCTTCCTCTTGGTGTTGAGATGTGCAGATTCCTCAACACGACTACTGTGTTGCTAGGCATGCTTCCTCGACACATTCTTCCTCTTGGTGTTGAGACGTGCAAATTCCTCAACAACACTACTGTATTGCTAGGCATGCTTCCTCGACACATTCTTCCTCTTGGTGTTGAGATGAGAAAATTCCTCAACACCACTACTGTGTTGCTAGGCATGCTTCCTCGACACATTCTTCCTCTTGGTGTTGAGACGTGCAAATTTATCAACACCACTACTATGTTGCTAGGCATGCTTCCTCAACACATTCTTCCTCTTGGTGTTGAGATGTGCAAATTACTGAATACCACTACTGTGTTTCTAGGCATGCTTCCTCAACACATTCTTCCTCTTGGTGTTAAGACGTGCAAATTCCAAAACACCACTAATGTGTATCTAGGCATGCTTCCTCAACACATTCTTCCTCTTGGTGTTGAGACGTGCAAATTCCTCAACACCAATAATGTGTTGCTAGGCATGCTTCCTCGACACATTCTTCCTCCTGGTGTTGAGATGTGCAGATTCCTCAACATTACTACTGTGTTGCTAGGCATGCTTTCTCGACACATTCTTCCTCTTGGTGTTGAGACTTGCAAATTCCTCAACAGCACTACTGTATTGCTAGACAAGCTTCCTCAACACATTTTCCTCTCGGTGTTGAGACTTGAAAATTACTCAACACCACTACTGTGTTGCAAGGCATGCTTCCTCAACACATTCTTCCTCTTGGTGTTGAGACGTGCAAATTCCTCAACACCACTACTGTGTTTCTAGGCATGCTTCCTC
>NC_039363.1:33170223-33192452 GCF_003573695.1 Papaver somniferum | reverse complement strand
TGCAAATTTAACAACACCACTACTATGTTGCTAGGCATGCTTCTTCAACACATTCTTCCTCTTGGTGTTGAGATGTGCAAATTTCTGAACACCACTACTGTCTTTCCAGGCATGCTTCCTCAACACATTCTTCCTCTTGGTGTTGAGACGTGCAATTCCTCAACACCACTACTGTGTTTCTAGGCGTGCTTCCTCAACATATTCTTCCTCTTGGTATTGAGATGTGCAAATTCCTCATCACCAATACTGTGTTTCTAGGCGTGCTTCCTCAACACATTCTTCCTCTTGGTATTGAGACGTGCAAATTCCTCAACACCACTACTGTGTTGCTAGGCATGCTTCCTCAACACATTCTTCCTCTTGGTGTTGAGACGTGCAAATTTCTCAACACCATCACTGTGTTGCTAGGAATGCTTCCTTAACACATTTTCCTCTTGGTGTTGAGACTTGCCAATTACTCAACACCATTACTGCGTTGCTAGGCGTGCTTCCTCAATTCATTCTTCCTCTTGGTGTTGAGAGGTGCAGATTCCTCAACACTACTACTGTGCTGCTAGGCATGCTTCCTCGACACATTCTTCCTCTTGGTGTTGAGACGTGAAAATTCCTCAACACCACTACTGTGTTGCTAGGCATGCTTCCTCAACACATTTTCCTTTTGGTGTGGAGACGTGCAAATGCCTCAACACCACTACTGTGTTTCTAGGCATGCTTCCTCAACATATTTTCTTCTTGGTGTTGAGACGTGCAAATTCCTCAACACCACTACTGTGTTTCTAGGCATGCTTTCTCAACACATTCTTCCTCTTGGTGTTGAGACGTGCAAATTTATCAACATCACTATTGTGTTGCTAGGTATGCTTCCTCAACACATTCTTCCTCTTGGTGTTGAGATGTGCAAATTCCTGAACACCACTACTGTGTTTCCAGGCATGCTTCCTCAACACATTCTTCTTCTTGGTGTTGAGACGTGCAAATTCCTCAACACCACTACTGTGTTGCTAGGCATGCTTCCTCAACACATTTTTCTCTTGGTGTTGAAACGTGAAAATTCCTCTACACCACGACTGTGTTTCTAGGCGTGCTTCCTCAACACATTCTTCCTCTTGGTATTGAGACGTGCAAATTACTCAACACCACTACTATGTTGCTAGGCATGCTTCCTCAACATATTCTCCCTCTTGGTGTTGAGACGTGCAAATTTCTCAACACCACCACTGTGTTGCTAGGAATGCTTCCTCAATAAATTTTCCTCTTGGTGTTAAGACTTGCCAATTACTCAACACCATTACTGCGTTGCTAGGCATGCTTCCTCGACACATTCTTCCTCTTGGTGTTGAGACGTGCAGATTCCTCAACACTACTACTGTGTTGCTAGGCATGCTTCCTCGACACATTCTTCCTCTTGGTGTTGAGACGTGCAAATTACTCAACACCATTACTGCGTTTCTAGGCATGCTTCCTCGACACATTCTTCCTCTTGGTGTTGAGACGTGCAAATTCCTCAACACCACTATTGTGTTTCTAGGCATGCTTCCTCAACACATTCTTCCTCTTGGTATTGAGACGTGCAAATTCCTCAACACCACTACTGTGTTGCTAGGCAAGCTTCCTCAACACATTCTTCCTCTTGGTGTTGAGACGTGCTAATTCCTCAACACCACTACTGTGTTGCTAGGCATGCTTCCTCGACACATTCTTCCTCTTGGTGTTGAGATGTGCAGATTCCTCAACACTACTACTGTGTTGCTAGGCATGCTTCCTCGACACATTCTTCCTCTTGGTGTTGAGACGTGCAAATTCCTCAACACCACTACTGTGTTGCTAGGCATGCTTCCTCGACACATTCTTCCTCTTGGTGTTGAGACGTGCAAATTCCTCAACAGCACTACTGTGTTGCTAGGCATGCTTCCTCGACACATTCTTCCTCTTGGTGTTGAGATGCGAAAATTCCTAAACACCACTACTGTGTTGCTAGGCATGCTTCCTCAACACATTTTTCTCTTGGTGTTGAGACGTGCAAATGCCTCAACACCACTACTGTGTTTCTAGGCATGCTTCCTCAACATATTTTCTTCTTGGTGTTGAGACGTGCAAATTCCTCAACACCACTACTGTGTTTCTAGGCACGCTTTCTCAACACATTCTTCCTCTTGTTGTTGAGACGTGCAAATTTATCAACACCACTACTATGTTGCTAGGCATGCTTCCTCAACACATTCTTCCTCTTGGTGTTGAGACGTGCAAATTCCTCAACACCACTACTGTGTTGCTAGGCATGCTTCCTCGACACATTCTTCCTCTTGGTGTTGAGATGTGCAGATTCCTCAACACTACTACTGTGTTGCCAGGCATGCTTCCTCGACACATTCTTCGTCTTGGTATTGAGATGTGCGAATTCCTCAACACCACTACTGTGTTTCTAGGCATGCTTTCTCAACACATTCTTCCTCTTGGTGTTGAGACGTGCAAATTTAACAACACCACTACTATGTTGCTAGGCATGCTTCTTCAACACATTCTTCCTCTTGGTGTTGAGATGTGCAAATTTCTGAACACCACTACTGTCTTTCCAGGCATGCTTCCTCAACACATTCTTCCTCTTGGTATTGAGACGTGCAAATTCCTCAACACCACTACTGTGTTGCTAGGCATGCTTCCTCAACACATTCTTCCTCTTGGTGTTGAGACGTGCAAATTTCTCAACACCACCACTGTGTTGCTAGGAATGCTTCCTCAACACATTTTCCTCTTGGTGTTGAGACTTGCCAATTACTCAACACCATTACTGCGTTGCTAGGCATGCTTCCTCGACACATTCTTCCTCTTGGTGTTGAGACGTGCAGATTCCTCAACACTACTACTGTGTTGCTAGGCATGCTTCCTCAACACCTTCTTCCTCATGGTATTGAGACGTGCAAATTACTCAACACCATTACTGCGTTTCTAGGCATGCTTCCTCGACACATTCTTCCTCTTGGTGTTGAGACGTGCAAATTCCTCAACACCACTACTGTGTTTCTAGGCATGCTTCCTCAACACATTCTTCCTCTTGGTATTGAGACGTGCAAATTCCTCATCACCACTACTGTGTTGCTAGGCAAGCTTCCTCAACACATTCTTCCTCTTGGTGTTGAGACGTGCAAATTTCTCAACACCACCACTGTGTTGCTAGGAATGCTTCCTTAACACATTTTCCTCTTGGTGTTGAGACTTGCCAATTACTCAACACCATTACTGCGTTGCTAGGCGTGCAAATTCCTCTTGGTATTGAGATGTGCAAATTCCTCAACACCACTACTGTGTTTCTAGGCGTGCTTCCTCAACACATTCTTCCTCTTGGTATTGAGACGTGCAAATTCCTCATCACCACTACTGTGTTGCTAGGCATGATTCCTCAACACATTCTTCCTCTTGGTGTTGATACGTGCAAATTTCTCAACACCACCACTGTGTTGCTATGAATGCTTCCTTAACACATTTTCCTCTTGGTGTTGAGACTTGCCAATTACTCAACACCATTACTGCGTTGCTAGGCGTGCTTCCTCAATTCATTCTTCCTCTTGGTGTTGAGAGGTGCAGATTCCTCAACACTACTACTGTGCTGCTAGGCATGCTTCCTCGACACATTCTTCCTCTTGGTGATGAGACGTGAAAATTCCTCAACACCACTACTGTGTTGCTAGGCATGCTTCCTCAACACATTTTCCTTTTGGTGTTGAGACTTTCCAATTACTCAACACCATTACTGCGTTTCTAGGCATGCTTCCTCGACACATTCTTCCTCTTGGTGTTGAGACGTGCAAATTCCTCAACACCACTATTGTGTTTCTAGGCATGCTTCCTCAACACATTCTTCCTCTTGGTATTGAGACGTGCAAATTCCTCAACACCACTACTGTGTTGCTAGGCATGCTTCCTCAACACATTCTTCCTCTTGGTGTTGAGACGTGCAAATTCCTCAACACCACTACTGTGTTGCTAGGCATGCTTCCTCGACACATTCTTCCTCTTGGTGTTGAGACGTGCAAATTCCTCAACAACACTACTGTATTGCTAGGCATGCTTCCTCGACACATTCTTCCTCTTGGTGTTGAGATGAGAAAATTCCTCAACACCACTACTGTGTTGCTAGGCATGCTTCCTCGACACATTCTTCCTCTTGGTGTTGAGACGTGCAAATTTATCAACACCACTACTATGTTGCTAGGCATGCTTCCTCAACACATTCTTCCTCTTGGTGTTGAGATGAGCAAATTCCTGAATACCACTACTGTGTTTCTAGGCATGCTTCCTCAACACATTCTTCCTCTTGGTGTTGAGACGTGCAAATTCCTAAACACCACTACTGTGTTTCTAGGCATGCTTCCTCAACACATTCTTCCTCTTGGTGTTGAGACGTGCAAATTCCTCAACACCAATACTGTGTTGCTAGGCATGCTTCCTCGACACATTCTTCCTCTTGGTGTTGAGATGTGAAGTTTCCTCAACATTACTTCTGAGTTGCTAGGCATGCTTTCTCGACACATTCTTCCTCTTGGTGTTGAGACTTGCAAATTCCTCAACAGCACTACTGTGTTGCTAGACATGCTTCCTCAACACATTTTCCTCTCGGTATTGAGACTTGCAAATTACTCAACACCACTACTGTGTTGCAAGGCATGCTTCCTCAACACATTCTTCCTCTTGGTGTTGAGACGTGCAAATTTATCAACACCACTACTATGTTGCTAGGCATGCTTCCTCAACACATTCTTCCTCTTGGTGTTGAGATGTGCAAATTCCTGAACACCACTATTGTGTTTCTAGGCATGCTTCCTCTACACATTCTTCCTCTTGGTGTTGAGACGTGCAAATTTCTCAACACCACCACTGTGTTGCTAGGAATGCTTCCTTAACACAATTTCCTCTTGGTGTTGAGACTTGCCAATTACTCAACACCATTACTGCGTTGCTAGGCATGCTTCGTCGACACATTCTTCCTCTTGGTGTTGAGACGTGCAGATTCCTCAACACTACTACTGTGTTGCTAGGCATGCTTCCTCGACACATTCTTCCTCTTGGTGTTGAGACGTGCAGATTCCTCAACACCACTACTGTGTTGCTAGGCATGCTTCCTCAACACATTTTCCTCTTGGTGTTGAGACTTGCCAATTACTCAACACCATTACTGCGTTTCTAGGCATGCTTCCTCGACACATTCTTCCTCTTGGTGTTGAGACGTGCAAATTCCTCAACACCACTATTGTGTTTCTAGGCATGCTTCCTCAACACCTTCTTCCTCATGGTATTGAGACGTGCAAATTCCTCAACACCACTACTGTGTTGCTAGGCAAGCTTCCTCAACACATTCTTCCTCTTGGTGTTGAGACGTGCAAATTCCTCAACACCACTACTGTGTTGCTAGGCATGCTTCCTCGACACATTCTTCCTCTTGGTGTTGAGACGTGCAGATTCCTCAACACTACTACTGTGTTGCTAGGCATGCTTCCTCGACACATTCTTCCTCTTGGTGTTGAGACGTGCAAATTCCTCAACAACACTACTGTGTTGCTAGGCATGCTTCCTCGACACATTCTTCCTCTTGGTATTGAGATGCGAAAATTACTCAACACCACTACTGTGTTGCTAGGCATGCTTCCTCGACACATTCTTCCTCTTGGTGTTGAGACGTGCAAATTTATCAACACCACTACTATGTTGCTAGGCATGCTTCCTCAACACATTCTTCCTCTTGGTGTTGAGATGTGCAAATTACTGAATACCACTACTGTGTTTCTAGGCATGCTTCCTCAACACATTCTTCCTCTTGGTGTTGAAACGTGCAAATTCCTCAACACCAATACTGTGTTGCTAGGCATGCTTCCTCGACACATTCTTCCTCCTGGTGTTGAGATGTGCAGATTGCTCAACATTACTACTGTGTTGCTAGGCATGCTTTCTCGACACATTCTTCCTCTTGGTGTTGAGACTTGCAAATTCCTCAACAGCACTACTGTATTGCTAGACATGCTTCCTCAACACATTTTCCTCTCGGTGTTGAGACTTGCAAATTACTCAACACCACTACTGTGTTGCAAGGCATGCTTCCTCAACACATTCTTCCTCTTGGTGTTGAGACGTGCAAATTTAACAACACCACTACTATGTTGCTAGGCATGCTTCTTCAACACATTCTTCCTCTTGGTGTTGAGATGTGCAAACTTCTGAACACCACTACTGTCTTTCCAGGCATGCTTCCTCAACACATTATTCCTCTTGGTGTTGAGACGTGCAAATTCCTCAACACCACTACTGTGTTTCTAGGCATGCTTCCTCAACACATTTTTCCTCTTGGTATTGAGATGTGCAAATTCCTCAACACCACTACTGTGTTTCTAGGCGTGCTTCCTCAACACATTCTTCCTCTTGGTATTGAGACGTGCAAATTTAACAACACCACTACTATGTTGCTAGGCATGCTTCTTCAACACATTCTTCCTCTTGGTGTTGAGATGTGCAAATTTCTGAACACCACTACTGTCTTTCCAGGCATGCTTCCTCAACACATTCTTCCTCTTGGTGTTGAGACGTGCAAATTCCTCAACACCACTACTGTGTTTCTAGGCGTGCATCCTCAACACATTCTTCCTCTTGGTATTGAGATGTGTAAATTCCTCAACACCACTACTGTGTTTCTAGGCGTGCTTCCTCAACACATTCTTCCTCTTGGTATTGAGTCGTGCAAATTCCTCAACACCACTACTGTGTTGCTAGGCATGCTTCCTCAACACATTCTTCCTCTTGGTGTTGAGACGTGCAAATTTCTCAACACCACCACTGTGTTGCTAGGAATGCTTCCTTAACACATTTTCCTCTTGGTGTTGAGACTTGCCAATTACTCAACACCATTACTGCGTTGCTAGGCGTGCTTCCTCAATTCATTCTTCCTCTTGGTGTTGAGACGTGCAGATTCCTCAACACTACTACTGTGTTGCTAGGCATGCTTCCTCGACACATTCTTCCTCTTGGTGTTGAGACGTGCAAATTCCTCAACACCACTACTGTGTTGCTAGGCATGCTTCCTCAACACATTTTCCTCTTGGTGTTGAGATTTTCCAATTACTCAACACCATTACTGCGTTTCTCTTTCTCTTGGTGTTGAGACTTGCAAATTCCTCAACACCACTATTGTGTTTCTAGGCATGCTTCCTCAACACATTCTTCCTCTTGGTATTGAGACGTGCAAATTCCTCAACACCACTATTGTGTTGCTAGGCAAGCTTCCTCAACACATTCTTCCTCTTGGTGTTGAGACGTGCAAATTCCTCAACACCACTACTGTGTTGCTAGGCATGCTTCCTCGACACATTCTTCCTCTTGGTGTTGAGATGTGCAGATTCCTCAACACTACTACTGTGTTGCTAGGCATGCTTCCTCGACACATTCTTCCTCTTGGTGTTGAGACGTGCAAATTCCTCAACAACACTACTGTGTTGCTAGGCATGCTTCCTCGACACATTCTTCCTCTTGGTATTGAGATGCGAAAATTACTCAACACCACTACTGTGTTGCTAGGCATGCTTCCTCGACACATTCTTCCTCTTGGTGTTGAGACGTGCAAATTTATCAACACCACTACTATGTTGCTAGGCATGCTTCCTCAACACATTCTTCCTCTTGGTGTTGAGATGTGCAAATTACTGAATACCACTACTGTGTTTCTAGGCATGCTTCCTCAACACATTCTTCCTCTTGGTGTTGAGACGTGCAAATTCCAAAACACCACTACTGTGTTTCTAGGCATGCTTCCTCAACACATTCTTCCTCTTGGTGTTGAGACGTGCAAATTCCTCAACACCAATACTGTGTTGCTAGGCATGCTTCCTCGACACATTCTTCCTCCTGGTGTTGAGATGTGCAGATTCCTCAACATTACTACTGTGTTGCTAGGCGTGCTTCCTCAACACATTCTTCCTCTTGGTATTGAGATGTGCAAATTCCTCAACACCACTACTGTGTTTCTAGGCGTGCTTCCTCAACACATTCTTCCTCTTGGTATTGAGACGTGCAAATTCCTCAACACCACTACTGTGTTGCTAGGCATGCTTCCTCAACACATTCTTCCTCTTGGTGTTGAGACGTGCAAATTCCTCAACACCACTACTGTGTTGCTAGGCATGCTTCCTCGACACATTCTTCCTCTTGGTGTTGAGACGTGCAAATTCCTCAACACCACTACTGTGTTGCTAGGCATGCTTCCTCAACACATTCTTCCTCTTGGTATTGAGATGTGCAAATTACTGAATACCACTACTGTGTTGCTAGGCATGCTTCCTCAACACATTCTTCCTCCTGGTGTTGAGACGTGCAAATTCCAAAACACCACTACTGTGTTGCTAGGCATGCTTCCTCAACACATTCTTCCTCTTGGTGTTGAGACGTGCAAATTCCTCAACACCAATACTGTGTTGCTAGGCATGCTTCCTCGACACATTCTTCCTCCTGGTGTTGAGATGTGCAGATTCCTCAACATTACTACTGTGTTGCTAGGCATGCTTTCTCGACACATTCTTCCTCTTGGTGTTGAGACTTGCAAATTCCTCAACAGCACTACTGTATTGCTAGACATGCTTCCTCAACACATTTTCCTCTCGGTGTTGAGACTTGCAAATTACTCAACACCACTACTGTGTTGCAAGGCATGCTTCCTCAATACATTCTTCCTCTTGGTATTGAGACGTGCAAATTTATCAACACCACTACTATGTTGCTAGGCATGCTTCCTCAACACATTCTTCCTCTTGGTGTTGAGATGTGCAAATTCCTGAACACCACTACTGTGTTTCTAGGCATGCTTCCTCACCACATTCTTCCTCTTGGTGTTGAGACGTGCAAATTCCTAAGCACCACTACTGTGTTTCTAGGCATGCTTCCTCAACACATTCTTCCTCTTGGTGTTGAGACGTGCAAATTCCTCAACACCAATACTGTGTTGCTAGGCATGCTTCCTCGACACATTCTTCCTCTTGGTTTTGAGATGTGCAAATTCCTCAACATTACTACTGTGTTGCTAGGCATGCTTTCTCGACACATTCTTCCTCTTGGTGTTGAGACTTGCAAATTCCTCAACAACACTACTGTGTTGCTAGACATGCTTCCTCGACACATTCTTCCTCTTGGTGTTGAGACGTGCAAATTCCTCAACACCACTACTGTGTTGCTAGGCATGCTTCCTCGACACATTCTTCCTCTTGGTGTTGAGATGTGCAGATTCCTCAACACTACTACTGTGTTGCTAGGCATGCTTCCTCGACACATTCTTCCTCTTGGTGTTGAGACGTGCAAATTCCTCAACAGCACTACTGTGTTGCTAGGCATGCTTCCTCGACACATTCGTCCTCTTGGTGTTGAGATGCGAAAATTTCTCAACACCACTACTGTGTTGCTAGGCATGCTTCCTCAACACATTTTCCTCTTGGTGTTTAGACGTGCAAATTCCTCAACACCACTACTGTGTTTCTAGGCATTGTTCCTCAACATATTTTCTTCTTGGTGTTGAGACGTGCAAATTCCTCAACACCACTACTGTGTTTCTAGGCATGCTTTCTCAACACATTCTTCCTCTTGGTGTTGAGACGTGAAAATTTCTCAACACCACCACTGTGTTGCTAGGCATGCTTCCTCAACACCTTTTCCTCTCGGTGTTGAGACTTGCAAATTACTCAACACCACTACTGTGTTGCAAGGCATGCTTCCTCAACAAATTCTTCCTCTTGGTGTTGAGACGTGCAAATTTATCAACACCACTACTATGTTGCTAGGAATGCTTCCTCAACACATTATTCCTCTTGGTGTTGAGATGTGCAAATTCCTGAACACCACTACTGTGTTTCTAGGCATGTTTCCTCAACACATTCTTCCTCTTGGTGTTGAGACGTGCAAATTCCAAAACACCACTACTGTATTGCTTGGCATGCTTCCTCGACACATTCTTCCTCTTGGTGTTGAGATGTGCAGTTTCCTCAACACTACGACTGTGTTGCTAGGCATGCTTTCTCGACATATTCTTCCTCTTGGTGTTGAGACTTGCAAATTCCTCAACAGCACTACTATGTTGCTAGGCATGCTTCCTCGACACATTCTTCCTCTTGGTGTTGCGGCGTGAAAGATCCTCAACACCACCACTGTGTTGCTAGGCATGCTTCCTCAATACATTTTCCTCTTGGTGTTAAGACTTGCAAATTACTCAACACCACCACTGTGTTGCTAGACATGCTTCCTCAACACATTTTCATCTTGGTACACTTGCAAATTTCTCAATACCACTACTGTGTTGCAAGGCATGCTTCCTCAACATATTCTTCCTCTTGGTGTTGAGACGTGCAAATTCCTCAACACCACTATTGTGTTGCTAGGCATGCTTCCTCGACACATTCTTCCTCTTGGTGTTGAGACGTGCAAATTCATCATTACCACTACTGTGTTCCTAGGTATGCTTCCTCAACACATTCTTCCTCTTGGTGTTGAGATGTGCAAATTCCTGAACACCACTACCGTGTTTCTAGGCATGCTTCCTCAACACATTCTTCCTCTTGGTGCTGAGACGTGCAAATTCCTAAACACCACTACTGTATTGCTAGCATGCTTCCTCAACACATTTTCTCTTGGTGTTGAAACGTGTAAATTCCTCAACATCACTATTGTGTTTCTAGGCATGCTTCCTCAAAAAATTCTTCCTCTTGGTATTGAGACGTGCAAATTCCTCAACACCACTACTGTGTTTCTAGGCATGTCTTCTCAACACATTCTCCCTCTTGGTGTTGAGACGTGAAAATTCCTCAACACCACCACTGTGTTGCTAGGCATGCTTCCTCAACACATTTTCCTCTCGGTGTTGACACTTGCAAATTACTCAACACCACTACTGTGTTGCAAGGCATGCTTGCTCAACACATTCTTCCTCTTGGTGTTGAGACGTGCAAATTTATCAACACCACTACTATGTTGCTAGGCATGCTTCCTCAACACATTCTTCCTCTTGGTGTCGAGATGTGCAAATACCTGAACACCACTATTGTGTTTCTAGGCATGCTTCTTCAACACATTCTTCCTCTTGGTGTTGAGACGTGCAAATTCCTCAACACCACTACTGTCTTTTTAGGCATGCTTCCTCAACACATTCTTCCTCTTGGTATTGAGACGTTCAAATTACTCAACACCACTACTGTGTTGCTAGGCAAGCTTCCTCAACACATTCTTCCTCTTGGTGTTGAGACGTGAAAATTCCTCAACACCACTACTGTGTTGCTAGGCATGCTTCCTCGACACATTCTTCCTCTTGGTGTTGAGATGTGCAGATTCCTCAACACTACTACTGTGTTGCTAGGCATGCTTCCTCGACACATTCTTCCTCTTGGTGTTGAGACGTGCAAAGTCCTCAACAGCACTACTGTGTTGCTAGGCATGCTTCCTCGACACATTCTTCCTCTTGGTGTTGAGATGCGAAAATTCCTCAACACCACTACTGTGTTTCTAGGCATGCTTCCTCAACACATTTTCCTCTTGGTGTTGAGACGTGCAAATTACTCAACACCCCTCATGTGTTTCTAGGCATGCTTCCTCAACATATTTTCTTCTTGGTGTTGAGACGTGCAAATTCCTCAACACCACTACTGTGTTTCTAGGCATGCATTCTCAACACATTCTTCCTCTTGGTGTTGAGACGTGCAAATTTATCAACACCACTACTATGTTGCTAGGCATGCTTCCTCAACATATTCTTCCTCTTGGTGTTGAGATGTGCAAATTCCTGAAAACCACTACTGTGTTTCCAGGCATGCTTCCTCAACACATTCTTCCTCTTGGTGTTGAGACGTGCAAATTCCTCAACACCACTACTGTGTTGCTAGGCATGCTTCCTCAACACATTTTCCTCTTGGTGTTGAAACGTGAAAATTCCTCTACACCACTACTGTGTTTCTAGGCGTGCTTCCTCAACACATTCTTCCTCTTGGTATTGAGACGTGCAAATTCCTCAACACCACTACTATGTTGCTAGGCATGCTTCCTCAACATATTCTTCCTCTTGGTGTTGAGACGTGCAAATTTCTCAACACCACCACTGTGTTGCTAGGAATGCTTCCTCAATATATTTTCCTCTTGGTGTTGAGACTTGCCAATTACTCAACACCATTACTGCGTTGCTAGGCATACTTCCTCGACACATTCTTCCTCTTGGTGTTGAGACGTGCAAATTCCTCAACACCACTATTGTGTTTCTAGGCATGCTTCCTCAACACCTTCTTCCTCTTGGTATTGAGACGTGCAAATTCCTCAACACCACTACTGTGTTGCTAGGCAAGCTTCCTCAACACATTCTTCCTCTTGGTGTTGAGACGTGCAAATTCCTCAACACCACTACTGTGTTTCTAGGCGTGCTTCCTCAACACATTCTTCCTCTTGGTATTGAGACGTGCAAATTCCTCAAAATTGAAATTCCAAAAAAATTGAAAAATCAAAATTAAAAATTAAAAAATTAAAAAATCATAAAAATGGAGCTCATTTACCTTGAAATGTTGACTCTTGTGCAAATATGTAATTATTAGGAGTCTTAGTCTAGATATTTAGGCACCCTGATTCTAGCACAATTCACATAGTGATAAGAAATTTGCACGCGCACGATCTACCAATACATGTATGGCCTCGATCTTCAAGGTGTTTGATAGGAAGTTACGATTGCCAATCACTTTAGAATACTGAACGAAACTTGACTAGCTTGTTCTTTGGTTGGTTGGGATAGAAGGTGGAGGTTACATTAAGAAAGACAACCATCGAATTTAACTGGGTGCATCAAAAATGGCTACCTCTTGCAAAGTGTCATGTAATCTTTTGTTTCTTTTTGTTATGTATCAAAAGTGTTTCCTTGTTCTAAAAAAAAAAAAAAAGAGAAAAAAAATATCAGAAAAATACAAAAAAAAATCAAGTATTTATCAATTCCATCATCTCTTGTTCCAAAAATAAAAGAGAATAGTTAATGTAAATAAGAGTCATGTAAATAGTCATTTTGTTGTTTTATTGTAATAAGCAAGGAGGGTGTATTCCATTGATGTACAACGCGAGTAATTGTGAAATACCTCCAACTCATTCACAATTCTCGTAAAGTCCGGACAGCTAGCTAGATTTCGACCTCAGTTCTTAGCCTGAGAAACTATCTCTTGGTGATTAGTAGTCATAACTTCAGATCTTTCTTTACACATGTGTAGATACACTTTACACTCTTATCACATGTTTTTTTTTGTTATCAGTGCTAGGATTGTGCCTTCGATAGCTAGATTGGCATCTCCATTTTGCTGTGAGCTAAACTGTTTTGCACATGTCACATTTGATGGAATCTGAGCTTATATTTTGACCTAGAACTTTGTAGGTACGTTCTAAGCAAACCTTCACGAGACTTAACTCGTCCACTAGGGACACTTAGTGGTTTAAAAGGCTTAGTGCATATGCTAAATGCATTCGAGAGACCAGCGACAGTGGTATAGTTAGGATTTCCTTAGTTTTGTTTTACTTGAGGACAAGTAAAATTCAGGTTTGGGGGTATTTGATGAGTGCCAAATATTGTATATATTTATCCCTTTTTGTTGGCATTTAACTCATCTTTTATGCATTAATTCTACATTTTATCCCATATTCTGTATTTTCATTGTTTTCAAGAATAAATATTTTTCTTACTTAATTTTGCATTTTTAGGTAATAAATAAAGATTGGATGAGTTGCGGAGCAAAAAGAGCAGAAAAGTGGTGAAAAGGCGGGAGAAGTTACGCAAGGAAGCCGCAAAGAATGGAGCGCACGTCCAAAAAGCTGGAAATGGGCTCAAGAAGAAGAAAGTTGCTCTTAAAGAAGAAGTGGGCTCAAGGTTTTCCAAGCCCAAACTCATTTCCCAAACCCATATTCTATACCCAAAAGCCTAAAACCCAAATCCATACCCGCTTGCGTCTTCAGCCGTCAGATCAGTTCTCAGAAGCATCCGACGGTCGCTCCCTTGCTGTGCATCGAAGTTGGATATCTCCGCCTAACACTACAACACCTAATTCCATCTGGCGTCGTTGATTTTGTTGTATTATATAATCCAGCGGTCGCTACAAGCTTCACTCCATCTCGCCGTCAGATTGTTCTGCCATCTTCCCATCCATCGGCTCAGCGTCGCAGATCATCAAACTCGATACGCCCGCCTAACACCCAAGTATCGAACACCCTATACCCAGCCAAACGCACCTTTCTTCTTTCTTCTCCATCTCTTCTTCCTTCAGAACCCGTACCACCACCATGTCCGTCTCCATCACCACTACCTTCCCCCAAATCACTCCACTATCTTCTCCCCAAATCACTCTACCTATACCCATCATCACTATCACGTTTTACATCAACTAATCTCCTCAATTTCTCATCTCTGATGACTGAAACCCTAGGTGAGAAATTGAAGATATAAGTTGATGTTAGAGCAGCAATTGGAGCAGGAGATGACCCAGGAAGAGAAATAGAAGGATGGGTCGACGTGATGGATCTGTTATTTCAAGGAATTAGGTGAGTTTCACCAAACCCTAGTTCTACTGTTTTGGGGGAAAATTGGGGGAAAACCCTAAATGTGTAATTGGGTATAAATTGGTGTTATGTGGAGTGTGTGAAACACACTGTGTATCTCTCTGGACTAGCCAGTAGAGAATTAGAACAATTTTAATTTTGCAATTCCAATTTCTGATTTTTGCATAACTGTTGACAGTTGAAAGTTGCATATGTTTTTAGTTATCTCAAATGTTGCTAGTTGTATCTGAATTATCACATATGATGAATGTTATTGCTTTATCCATGTTTAGCATGAGCTAAATAGCATCAGGCCAAGGCTCAGCTGAAGCCTTGTGCACTGTCAAGTGACTAGAAGCTAGGATAGTTACTTCCATGCTCTGTTTTGCTTGAGCAAATGGGAGATACCAATGCACATAGTGCCTGTGATTGGCTGTGCTGTCAAAAGACAACCAATGCTAGGGGCAGACTATTGAGCAATTTAGTATTCTTCTATTTCTAGATGTATGCATAGGATCAAACTCAACCTAGAAACATGTCATTTGGTTAGGACACAAGGTGGATCCTAAGCCTTGGCTTACCCACCAATTCCTTCTCAGTCACTTACATTTTCAGTTCTGTGTGCTTTCAATTCAGTTTATTTTCTTGCCTTTTTTTTCTTGCACTTTGAAGCCTTTTGTGCACTGAAGTCAGTGCACAATCCTCACCTGGCCCTTGGCTTCCAAGCCTTGGTTCTTTGCTGCTTTACCTTGCTGTTTTCTTAGCTGTTTCTTTGCTGCTTTACCTTGCACCCTTGGTTCATGCTATTTACCTTGCTTTGCTCACTGCCATAGTGCATTGTCACCATTGTTAGCTTAGGTTTCTCTTGTATGCTCCCACTCCCTGTGGACTGACCCCCTGCTTACCTTCTATATCATAACTTGGCCTTGTATACTTGCAAGTGTTTTGTGTGCTCCCCATTTTCACACCAAGTTTTTGGCGCCGCTGCCGGGGATTGGTGCTGTGTTTTTCTTGTAGTTTTATTAGCTATTTTTGCATTTCACTGCATAGCATTTGCATCTGCATCTGCTTCACTTCATTTGCTGTTGGACCTGCTGTTCTGAACCTGTTTTTCCTCTGCTGGGACGCCACCAAGGAAAAGAACCAAAGCCCAACTGGGTTTTTGCAACAATATCAGAGCAGCTGGGCTGTGCTTAAAAGGTAACCCATTTAAGAGAACCCGAATTGTGGGCTTCCAATTTTTAATTGTGGGCATGTAATATTAAAGCCAATTTTTGGGCTTCTCTTATTTTCTGTTGGGTTTGTAATAATTTATTTGTGGGCTTGTTTGTTTAATTTGTGGGCTTGTATTTAATTTTTTGTGAGCTTGTTTAATTTGGACTTGTATTTTGGACTCTGGGTTTAAACCCAGCTGAGCTTGTAACCGATTGTGGGCTTGCTTCCACTCAAGAGTGGACCTCGAAACCAAAGTTTTAAAACAAACGTCGGGCCTTAACCAACTGGGCCAAATTAAACTTTCAAAATTAAAACTTAGTGTTTCATGGGCCGCAGCCTTCCTTCCATTCCATTAGAGGACAAACAGTGGGCTTGCTCCCATACAAAAACCAAATTTTATTTTCTTTTTTTTAAAAAAAAAAAAAAAAAAAATTCTTTTGCTCCCAATTTTTAAAACCAAATTTCTACTTTGCTCCCATTTTTAAACCAAATTTTCTTTTTCGTTTTCCCATCAAAACCAAAATTTGTCTTTTTCCCAACAAAACCAAATATTTTCCAAAAAGTCCAATCCCATTAAAAAACCAAATTTTCTTGTAGATAATGTGTTAGTTAAATTTCCTTTTGTATATATTTTGCTAATCCAATATGATCTCGGCTGAAATATGTTGGATTTTTTCCTTGAATAACGGAGTTTTAATTCTGCTTTCGCCGAAATCGGGTATTCTCTCTCCTTTTACTCTACTCAGCATGTCCCTTTCCATATGTTGCATTTTAATTCTTTCCATATTTTGAAACATTGAGGACAATGTTTAGTTTAGGTTTGGGGGTATAGAGTAGATACCATGATAATTTGCCATAATTGAAAACGAACTCCTTCTTCTTTTTGAAAAAATTGAAAAATTCCAAAAAAAAAAAAAATTAAAAAATGAAAAAAATCATAAAAAATGGAGCTCATTTACCTTGAAATGTTGACTCTTGTGCAAATATGTATTTTTATTAGGAGTCTTAGTCTAGATATTTAGGCACCCTGATTCTAGCACAATTCACATAGTGATAAGAAATTTGTACGCGCACGATCTACCAATACATGTATGGCCTCGATCTTCAAGGTGTTTGATAGGAAGTTACGATTGCCAATCACTTTAGAATACTGAACGAAACTTGACTAGCTTGTTCTTTGGTTGGTTGGGATAGAAGGTGGAGGTTACATTAAGAAAGACAACCATCGAATTTAACTGGGTGCATCAAAAAGGGCTACCTCTTGCAAAGTGTCATGTAATCTTTTGTTTCCTTTTGTATATGTATCAAAAGTGTTTCCGTAGTTAAAAAAAAAAAAAAAAAATCATCAAGTATTTATCAATTCCATTCTCTCTTGTTCCAAAAATAAAAAGAGAATAGTCAATGTAAATAAGAGTCATGTAAATAGTCATTTTGTTGTTTTATTGTAATAAGCAAGGAGGGTGTATGCCATTGATGTACAACGCGAGTAATTGTGAAATACCTCCAACTCATTCACAATTCTCGTAAAGTCCGGACAGCTAGCTAGATTTCGACCTCAGTTCTTAGCCTGAGAAACTATCTCTTGGTGATTAGTAGTCATAACTTCAGATCTTTCTTTACACATGTGTAGATACACTTTACACTCTTATCACATGTCTTTTTTTGTTATCAGTGCTAGGATTGTGCCTTCGATAGCTAGATTGACATCTCCATTTTGTTGTGAGCTTAAACTGTTTTGCACATGTCACATTTGATGGAATATGAGCTTATATTTTGACCTAGAACTTTGTAGGTACGTTCTAAGCAAACCTTCACGAGACTTCAACTCGTCCACTAGGGACACTTAGTGGTTTAAAAGGCTTAGTGCATACGCTAAATGCATTCGAGAGACCAGCGACAGTGGTATAGTTAGGATTTCCTTAGTTTTGTTTTACTTGAGGACAAGTAAAATTCAGGTTTGGGGGTATTTGATGAGTGCCAAATATTGTATATATTTATCCCTTTTTGTTGGCATTTAACTCATCTTTTATGCATTAATTCTACATTTTATCCCATATTCTGTATTTTCATTGTTTTCAAGAATAAATATTTATATTAATTAATTTTGCATTTTTAAGTAATAAATAAAGTTCGGATGAGTCGCGGAGCAAAAAGAGCAGAAAAGTAGTGAAAAGCCGGGAGAAATCACGCAAGGAAGCCGCAAAGAATGGAGCGCACGTCCAAAAAGCTGGAAATGGGCTCAAGAAGAAGAAAGTTGCTCTTAAAGAAGAAGTGGGCTCAAGGTTTTCCAAGCCCAAACTCATTTCCCAAACCCATATTCTATACCCAAAAGCCTAAAACCCAAATCCATACCCGCTTGCGTCTTCAGCCGTCAGATCAGTTCTCAGGAGCATCCGACGGTCGCTCCCTTGCTGTGCATCGAAGTTTGATATCTCCGCCTTACACTACAGTACCTAACTCCATCAAGTACCGTTCGTTTCGTCGTATCTCTTCATCCGACGGTCGCTCATCGCCTGCCTCCGCATCGCCGTCAGATCCACCTACCATCTTCCCATCCATCGGTCCAGCTTCGCGAAACATCAAAATCCTCTACACCTTCTCAACACCCTAGTACCCGAACCCTACACCCATTAGCCAAACACACCCTTCTCCCAAATCCATCGAAACCATCTTTCCCCCCCCCTCTCTGCAACAGTACCACCATGTCCGTCTCCATCACCACTACCTTCCCCCAAATCACTCCACTATCTTCTCCCCAAATCACTCTATCACCACCACACCTAAACCCATCATCACTATCACGTTTTACCTCTTTTTCATCAACTAATCTCCTCAATTTCTCATCTCTGCTGACTGAAACCCTAGGTGAGAAATTGAAGATATAAGTTGATGTTAGAGCAGCAATTGGAGCAGGAGATGAACGAGAAGAAGTAATTGGAGAGTGGGTCGACGAGATGGAGCGAGTATCTCATCAACATTAGGTAAATCAATTTCACCTGATTTTCTGATTTTGGGGAAAAGGGGCTGTGAACCCTAATTCTGATAGGGGGGGTATAAATTGGTGTTATGTGGAGTGTGTGAAAGACTGTGTATCTCTCTGGACTAGCCAGTAGAGAATTAGAACAATTTTAATTTTGCAATTCCAATTTCTGATTTTTGCATAACTGTTGACAGTTGAAAGTTGCATATGTTTTTAGTTATCTCAAATGTTGCTAGTTGTATCTGAATTATCACATATGATGAATGTTATTGCTTTATCCATGTTTAGCATGAGCTAAATAGCATCAGGCCAAGGCTCAGCTGAAGCCTTGTGCACTGTCAAGTGACTAGAAGCTAGGATAGTTACTTCCATGCTCTGTTTTGCTTGAGCAAATGGGAGATACCAATGCACATAGTGCCTGTGATTGGCTGTGCTGTCAAAAGACAGCCAATGCTAGGGGCAGACTATTGAGCAATTTAGTATTCTTCTATTTCTAGATGTATGCATAGGATCAAACTCAACCTAGAAACATGTCATTTGGTTAGGACACAAGGTGGATCCTAAGCCTTGGCTTACCCACCAATTCCTTCTCAGTCACTTACATTTTCAGTTCTGTGTGCTTTCAATTCAGTTTATTTTCTTGCCTTTTTTTTCTTGCACTTTGAAGCCTTTTGTGCACTGAAGTCAGTGCACAATCCTCACCTTGCCCTTGGCTTCCAAGCCTTGGTTCTTTGCTGCATTACCTTGCTATTTTCTTAGATGTTTCTTTGCTGCTTTACCTTGCACCCTTGGTTCATGCTATTTACCTTGCTTTGCTCACTGCCATAGTGCATTGTCACCATTGTTAGCTTAGGTTTCTCTTGTATGCTCCCACTCTCTGTGGACTGACCCCCTTCTTACCTTCTATATCATAACTTGGCCTTGTATACTTGCAAGTGTTTTGTGTGCTTCCCATTTTCACACCAAGTTTTTGGCGCCGCTGCCGGGGAGTGGTGTTGCCACTGCTGAGTTCCATTAGCATCTCTGCCTTGCAATCATTGCAGGCCTGCTTCACTATCATTGCAACCCTCTGCTTGCAAACATTGCAGCAGATTATTGCATACTTGCCTGACTATCTTTGCAGGGTTGGCCTGACTATCTTGGCTGACTATCTTTGCACTCTGTGATCATTGCAGGTACCACCTTGCCTGAGCTGCTGCTGCAAAGCCTGCTGCTGCTGTTGCCTTCTCTGCTGAGCTGCTGCTCCACCTGTTGCTGCTGCTGGTGCTGCTGCCAAGCCAAAGCCAAAGCCTGTTGTTGCTGCTGCTGTTGGTGCTTCCTCTGCCAAGTTGCTACTGCTGCTGTTGCTGCTGCCAAGCCTGCTGGGCTGCCAACTGAAGCTGTCAACTGGATAAAAAATGAAAAATCATAAAAATGGAGCTCATTTACCTTGAAATGTTGACTCTTGTGCAAATATGTAATTATTAGGAGTCTTAGTCTAGATATTTAGGCACCCTGATTCTAGCACAATTCACATAGTGATAAGAAATTTGCACGCGCACGATCTACCAATACATGTATGGCCTCGATCTTCAAGGTGTTTGATAGGAAGTTACGATTGCCAATCACTTTAGAATACTGAACGAAACTTGACTAGCTTGTTCTTTGGTTGGTTGGGATAGAAGGTGGAGGTTACATTAAGAAAGACAACCATCGAATTTAACTGGGTGCATCAAAAAGGGCTACCTCTTGCAAAGTGTCATGTAATCTTTTGTTTCTTTTTGTTATGTATCAAAAGTGTTTCCTTTTGCAAAAAAAAAAAAAAAAATAAATAAATAAAAAAAAATCAAGTATTCCATCATCTCTTGTTCCAAAAAATAAAAAGAGAATAGTCAATGTAAATAAGAGTCATGTAAAGAGTCATCTTTTGTGTTTTATTGTAATAAGCAAGGAGGGTGTATGCCATTGATGTACAACGCAAGTAATTGTGAAATACCTCCAACTCATTCACAATTCTCGTAAAGTCCGGACAGCTAGCTAGATTTCGACCTTGGTTCTTAGCCTGAGAAACTATCTCTTGGTGATTAGTAGTCATAACTTCAGATCTTTCTTTACACATGTGTAGATACACTTTACACTCTTATCACATGTCTTTTTTTGTTATCAGTGCTAGGATTGTGCCTTCGATAGCTAGATTGACATCTCCATTTTGCTGTGAGCTTAAACTGTTTTGCACATGTCACATTTGATGGAATCTGAGCTTATATTTTGACCTAGGTTTTGTAGGTACACCTATGGTAAACCTTCACGAGACTTAACTCGTCCACTAGGGACACTTAGTGGTTTAAAAGGCTTAGTGCATACGCTAAATGCATTCGAGAGACCAGCGACAGTGGTATAGTTAGGATTTCCTTAGTTTTGTTTTACTTGAGGACAAGTAAAATTCAGGTTTGGGTGTATTTGATGAGTGCCAAATATTGTATATATTTATCCCTTTTTGTTGGCATTTAACTCATCTTTTATGCATTAATTCTACATTTTATCCCATATTCTGTATTTTCATTGTTTTCAAGAATAAATATTTTTCTTACTTAATTTTGCATTTTTAGGTAATAAATAAAGATTGGATGAGTTGCGGAGCAAAAAGAGCAGAAAAGTGGTGAAAAGCCGGGAGAAATTACGCAAGGAAGCCGCAAAGAATGGAGCGCACGTCCAAAAAGCTGGAAATGGTCTCAAGAAGAAGAAAGTTGCTCTTAAAGAAGAAGTGGGCTCAAGGTTTTCCAAGCCCAAACTCATTTCCCAAACCCATATTCTATACCCAAAAGCCTAAAACCCAAATCCATACCCGCTTGCGTCTTCAGCCGTCAGATCAGTTCTCAGGAGCATCCGACGGTCGCTCCCTTGCTGTGCATCGAAGTTTGATATCTCCGCCTTACACTACAGTACCTAACTCCATCAAGTACCGTTCGTTTCGTCGTATCTCTTCATCCGACGGTCGCTCATCGCCTGCCTCCGCATCGCCGTCAGATCCACCTACCATCTTCCCATCCATCGGTCCAGCTTCGCGAAACATCAAAATCCTCTACACCTTCTCAACACCCTAGTACCCGAACCCTACACCCATTAGCCAAACACACCCTTCTCCCAAATCCATCGAAACCATCTTTCCCCCCCCTCTCTGCAACAGTACCACCATGTCCGTCTCCATCACCACTACCTTCCCCCAAATCACTCCACTATCTTCTCCCCAAATCACTCTATCACCACCACACCTAAACCCATCATCACTATCACGTTTTACCTCTTTTTCATCAACTAATCTCCTCAATTTCTCATCTCTGCTGACTGAAACCCTAGGTGAGAAATTGAAGATATAAGTTGATGTTAGAGCAGCAATTGGAGCAGGAGATGAACGAGAAGAAGTAATTGGAGAGTGGGTCGACGAGATGGAGCGAGTATCTCATCAACATTAGGTAAATCAATTTCACCTGATTTT
>NC_039363.1:33113216-33170213 GCF_003573695.1 Papaver somniferum | reverse complement strand
TTCAGAAAAAAAAAAAAAGAGAAAAAAAATATCAGAAAAATACAAAAAAAAATCAAGTATTTATCAATTCCATCATCTCTTGTTCCAAAAATAAAAGAGAATAGTCAATGTAAATAAGAGTCATGTAAATAGTCATTTTGTTGTTTTATTGTAATAAGCAAGGAGGGTGTATGCCATTGATGTACAACGCGAGTAATTGTGAAATACCTCCAACTCATTCACAATTCTCGTAAAGTCCGGACAGCTAGCTAGATTTCGACCTCAGTTCTTAGCCTGAGAAACTATCTCTTGGTGATTAGTAGTCATAACTTCAGATATTTCTTTACACATGTGTAGATACACTTTACACTCTTATCACATGTTTTTTTTTGTTATCAGTGCTAGGATTGTGCCTTCGATAGCTAGATTGGCATCTCCATTTTGCTGTGAGCTAAACTGTTTTGCACATGTCACATTTGATGGAATCTGAGCTTATATTTTGACCTAGAACTTTGTAGGTACGTTCTAAGCAAACCTTCACGAGACTTAACTCGTCCACTAGGGACACTTAGTGGTTTAAAAGGCTTAGTGCATATGCTAAATGCATTCGAGAGACCAGCGACAGTGGTATAGTTAGGATTTCCTTAGTTTTGTTTTACTTGAGGACAAGTAAAATTCAGGTTTGGGGGTATTTGATGAGTGCCAAATATTGTATATATTTATCCCTTTTTGTTGGCATTTAACTCATCTTTTATGTATTAATTCTACATTTTATCCCATATTCTGTATTTTCATTGTTTTCAAGAATAAATATTTTTCTTACTTAATTTTGCATTTTTAGGTAATAAATAAAGATTGGATGAGTTGCGGAGCAAAAAGAGCAGAAAAGTGGTGAAAAGCCGGGAGAAATTACGCAAGGAAGCCGCAAAGAATGGAGCGCACGTCCAAAAAGCTGGAAATGGGCTCAAGAAGAAGAAAGTTGCTCTTAAAGAAGAAGTGGGCTCAAGGTTTTCCAAGCCCAAACTCATTTCCCAAACCCATATTCTATACCCAAAAGCCTAAAACCCAAATCCATACCCGCTTGCGTCTTCAGCCGTCAGATCAGTTCTCAGGAGCATCCGACGGTCGCTCCCTTGCTGTGCATCGAAGTTTGATATCTCCGCCTTACACTACAGTACCTAACTCCATTAAGTACCGTTCGTTTCGTCGTATCTCTTCATCCGACGGTCGCTCATCACCTGCCTCCGCATCGCCGTCAGATCCACCTACCATCTTCCCATCCATCGGTCCAGCTTCGCGAAACATCAAAATCCTCTACACCTTCTCAACACCCTAGTACCCGAACCCTACACCCATTAGCCAAACACACCCTTCTCCCAAATCCATCGAAACCATCTTTCCCCCCCCTCTCTGCAACAGTACCACCATGTCCGTCTCCATCACCACTACCTTCCCCCAAATCACTCCACTATCTTCTCCCCAAATCACTCTATCACCACCACACCTAAACCCATCATCACTATCACGTTTTACCTCTTTTTCATCAACTAATCTCCTCAATTTCTCATCTCTGCTGACTGAAACCCTAGGTGAGAAATTGAAGATATAAGTTGATGTTAGAGCAGCAATTGGAGCAGGAGATGAACGAGAAGAAGTAATTGGAGAGTGGGTCGACGAGATGGAGCGAGTATCTCATCAACATTAGGTAAATCAATTTCACCTGATTTTCTGATTTTGGGGAAAAGGGGCTGTGAACCCTAATTCTGATAGGGGGGGTATAAATTGGTGTTATGTGGAGTGTGTGAAAGACTGTGTATCTCTCTGGACTAGCCAGTAGAGAATTAGAACAATTTTAATTTTGCAATTCCAATTTCTGATTTTTGCATAACTGTTGATAGTTGAAAGTTGCATATGTTTTTAGTTATCTCAAATGTTGCTAGTTGTATCTGAATTATCACATATGATGAATGTTATTGCTTTATCCATGTTTAGCATGAGCTAAATAGCATCAGGCCAAGGCTCAGCTGAAGCCTTGTGCACTGTCAAGTGACTAGAAGCTAGGATAGTTACTTCCATGCTCTGTTTTGCTTGAGCAAATGGGAGATACCAATGCACATAGTGCCTGTGATTGGCTGTGCTGTCAAAAGACAGCCAATGCTAGGGGCAGACTATTGAGCAATTTAGTATTCTTCTATTTCTAGATGTATGCATAGGATCAAACTCAACCTAGAAACATGTCATTTGGTTAGGACACAAGGTGGATCCTAAGCCTTGGCTTACCCACCAATTCCTTCTCAGTCACTCACATTTTCAGTTCTGTGTGCTTTCAATTCAGTTTATTTTCTTGCCTTTTTTTTCTTGCACTTTGAAGCCTTTTGTGCACTGAAGTCAGTGCACAATCCTCACCTTGCCCTTGGCTTCCAAGCCTTGGTTCTTTGCTGCTTTACCTTGCTGTTTTCTTAGCTGTTTCTTTGCTGCTTTACCTTGCACCCTTGGTTCATGCTATTTACCTTGCTTTGCTCACTGCCATAGTGCATTGTCACCATTGTTAGATTAGGTTTCTCTTGTATGCTCCCACTCCCTGTGGACTGACCCCCTGCTTACCTTCTATATCATAACTTGGCCTTGTATACTTGCAAGTGTTTTGTGTGCTTCCCATTTTCACACAAAGTTTTTGGCGCCGCTGCCGGGGAGTGGTGTTGCCACTGCTGAGTTCCATTAGCATCTCTGCCTTGCAATCATTGCAGGCCTGCTTCACTATCATTGCAACCCTCTGCTTGCAAACATTGCAGCAGATCATTGCATACTTGCCTGACTATCTTTGCAGGGTTGGCCTGACTATCTTGGCTGACTATCTTTGCACTCTGTGATCATTGCAGGTACCACCTTGCCTGAGCTGCTGCTGCAAAGCCTGCTGCTGCTGTTGCCTTCTCTGCTGAGCTGCTGCTCCACCTGTTGCTGCTGCTGGTGCTGCTGCCAAGCCAAAGCCAAAGCCTGCTGTTGCTGCTGCTGTTGGTGCTTCCTCTGCCAAGCTGCTACTGCTGCTGTTGCTGCTGCCAAGCCTGCTGGGCTGCCAACTGAAGCTGCCAACTGGGCTTGTGCACCCTCTGCTGCTGAGCTCTGAACCAACTGAGCTGGGCTTGAACCAACTGAGCTGGGCTTAGTAACCTCAATCTCGCTGGGCTTGCAACTTCTGCTCCTGGGCTTCGCTGCAGATTCTGCTGGGCTCTGCTCCACCTGTTGCTGATGGGCTTGAACGTGAGCTGCTTAGGACGATCATAAAGCCCAACTGGGCTGTGCAACTAAAAGGGGACTAAAAGCCTATTTTTGGGCTTCCCTCCAAAAACCAAGTAAGCCTAACCCATGAGTTAACCCACTTGGGCCTCATTTAAATTCAAATTCGGGCTTGTAATAATTAATTTAATTATTTATTTGGGATTGTAATAATTTTTATTTATTTTCTTTTCTTTTTTTTATATTTGGGACTGTAATTATTTTTTTGTTTTTTTTATTTTTCTTTTATTTTTCTTTTTCTTTTATGGGCTTGTCTTAATTATTATTATTGTTTTTATTTTCTTTTATGAGTTGTGCTAATTTATGCTAGGTTTAGTTCAAAAAATTTTCCAAAGCCCAATTTTAAACCAAAAACCAAAATCCCTTGTTAGTCCAACACCCATTCAAAACCAAATCTTCATAACCCTTGTGGGCCAAAACTGTTTCCGATTGCTCTGAATAAAATGTTAGTTAAGGTACCTACTAGGACATGATTGTGACCTACAGAGACCAAACAAACAGACTTGTTAGAATTAACCCAGACGAACCTATCGAAATTCTAAGTTCTGAGGGAGACAGTCCAGATCAACCAGAAACAATGGGAGAACCCCGTACCCTCAAGGATTATATGTACCCAACTAGAGCCAGTCAACCTTCTTATATTGTGCTACCCGAGGCTAACGGCCATTATGAGCTGAAATCAAGCACAATACAGATGCTTCCTATTTTTAGAGGTGTTGAGAATGAAAACCCGTACCACCACGTGAGAGAATTCGAGGAAATTTGTGGAACTCTGCGTTTCACTCAAATGACCGACGAAACCCTGAAGTTAAGGCTTTTTCCTTTCTCCCTGAAAGATAAGGCAAAGGCCTGGCTCTATGCTTTACAGCCTCAATCCATCATGACATGGGATGACCTCATAAAGGAGTTTTTCAAAAAGTTTTTCCCGAACCACAAGACTGCGACAATTCGTCAAAGTCTGAATAGCTTTGTGCAATTAGAGGGTGAGACCTTAGCTAGATACCTGGAGAGATTCAATGAATTATTGCTCCAATGTCCCCATCATGGTTTTGAAAAATGGAGACTTGTGCAAATTTTGTATGAAGGTCTAGATGTGTCCACCCGAACAAAGGTTGAGTCGATGTGTAATGGTCTATTCTTAGATAAAACTGCTGACGCGTCTTGGGACTTCTTGATTGAAGTAGCTGAAAAGACGCAACAGTGGGAGTCCATCCGTGAACCCAGAAATACTACATCCGAAGCAAAGGCTTTTAGGATTGAAGCGGATTTTGAGGGTAGAGCAAACATGGCATCAATAGTTAGGAGATTAGAAGAGTTAGAACTACATAAAAATTCAAAACCTTCCACCACTACTCTCCGAGAACATGTCGCTTCGTCTGTTTGTGCTGCTTGTAACGACCCCAACCATCAATTCCAAAATTGTCCAGATTTGCTTGCAGTCCAGGAGTCTAGGCTTGAACAGGCACATGCCATGTTTCAAAAACCAGAGCATAACCCTTATTCACAGACCTACAACCCAGGATGGAGAAACCACCCTAACTTTTCATGGTCAAAAGGACCCACTCAAGGAGGACCATCTCAACCCAATCAGAGCTATCAAAACAATCAGGGATATCAGAACAATCAAGGTTATCAACACCCGAGAAACCCTCAACAACAATCAAACTCTCAATAACAATCATATCCTCAACACAATACCGACAAGAGATTATCCACCCTAGAGGAAATGTTTCAGAGTTTGATGCAAAGTCAGAAAAATCTAGATCAAAAGATGGATCAAATGTGTGAGAGAGAAAAGGGTAAACTTCCGAGCGAACCCCAACAAAATCCAAAGAGGATATTTCAAACAGACACAACATCCTGCACTGAAACCTCACCCGATCAAGTCCATGCCATTACCACCCTCCGAAGTGGTAAAGTCATCGAGAACAACGTGGGCGAACCTAATGAATCTGATACAAATTCCACGCTGTCTCCACAACCCCAGAAAACCAAAGAATCTGAGCAAGTTGGAAAGCCTGACAATTCTACTGCTGTGAATGTCCCTTTGCCAACTCATTCTCCTGTTGCCCCATTTCCTCAAAGATTGATCTATCAACAGAAAAGTACCCATTACAATGAGATGTTAGATCTGTTCAAGAGAGTCAACATCAACATTCCTTTTCTTGAAGCAATCAAGCAAATCCCTGCTTATGCCAAATTCCTCAAAGACTTGTGTACTCAAAAGCGCAAGCTCAATGTGCAAAAACGTGCTTTCTTAGCTGAGCAGGTGAGTTCCATCATTCTGAACAAAACTCCACCCAAGTTTAGGGATCCAGGATGTCCAACAATTTCTTCCACTATAGGAGAACACACGGTCAATAAAGCGTTATTAGACCTAGGTGCAAGTGTTAACCTACTGCCATATTCTGTTTATGAGCAGTTAGGTCTTGGGGAGTTGAAACCAACATCTATCACTCTACAACTGGCAGACCGATCTGTCAAGATTCCTCGTGGAGTGGTCGAAGACGTTTTGATCAAGGTTGACAAATTCTATTTTCCCGTAGACTTCATTGTCTTAGACACTCAACATGTACAAAACCCAGACTGTCACATTCCTGTCATCTTAGGACGTCCTTTCTTGGCTACGTCCAACGCGATCATTAATTGTCGTAATGGAGTGTTGAAACTATCTTTTGGTAATATGACGGTAGAATTGAATGTGTTCGATATTAGTCAACAACCTGTGAATCTTGATGATGATGATGTGCATGAAGTTAATATGATTGAAGGATTAATGCAAGATTCATTGACTAACATTCTATCCGTCGACCCCTTTCAAGCATGTATGGAGAACTTTAACCCAGATTCCTATGATGATGCATACTGTAGTGACGTCCTATCTCTGCTCGAATCTGTACCTCAAATGGACATCACTGAAAGGAAATATGAAGTGGAACCACCCTTACTCTCTGATTCCAAGCTCAGTCCAACCATTGTTGAGCCACCCAAGCTTGAATTGAAAACATTGCCTAGTACGTTGAAGTACGCATTCCTAGGTTCTTCTGATACTTTACCCGTCATTATTTCATCATGTTTAGACACGGAACAGGAAAGTAAGCTTTTAGAAGTACTTAAGGAACACAAAGATGCCTTAGGATGGACCATCTCAGATCTCAAAGGAATTAGTCCCACCATTTGCATGCACCACATTAACCTTGAAGAGAATGCCAAACCATCTAGGGAAATGCAAAGGAGACTTAATCCTAACATGAGAGATGTAGTCAAAGGAGAGATCCTGAAACTACTTGATGCAGGTATCATATACCCAATTCCCGATAGCAAATGGGTTAGTCCCATTCAAGTTGTGCCTAAGAAGTCAGGCATTACTGTTGTTCAGAACGACAAGAATGAATTAGTCCCTACTCGTACAACCACAGGATGGCGAGTATGCATCGACTACAGGAAGTTGAACACAGTAACAAGGAAGGATCACTTCCCGCTCCCTTTCATTGACCAAATGCTAGAACGTGTGTCTGGACACAGTCACTACTATTTTCTAGATGGCTTTTCCGGTTATAACCAAATTCACATTGCTCCAGAAGATCAGGAAAAAACTACATTCACGTGTCCATTTGGGACGTTTGCTTATAGACGTATGCCCTTCGGGTTGTGTAATGCACCTGCTACTTTTCAGCGTTGCATGATGAGCATTTTTTCTGACATGATAGATAGTTTTCTCGAGATCTTTATGGATGATTTCTCTGTTTTTGGTTCCTCGTTTGACGAATGTTTGAAGCATCTTGCCCTCGTGATATCCAGATGTAAAGAAAAGAACCTTATTCTAAATTGGGAAAAATGCCATTTTATGGTGAATTCAGGAATAGTTCTAGGACACATCATCTCAGAAAAAGGAATTGAAGTGGATAAAGCTAAAGTTGACCTCATTCAACATCTACCACAACCTTGCTCTGTGAAGGAGATCAGATCATTTCTAGGTCATGCTGGTTTTTACCGGCGATTCATCAAAGATTTCAGCAAAATCTCCAGACCTCTGTGCAGTCTTCTCTCCAAAGATGTTGCCTTCAATTTCGATGCTGCTTGTGTGAAGGCATGGGAGGAATTAAAAACCCTTCTCACCACCGCTCCTATAGTCCGACCACCCGATTGGAAGCTTCCGTTCGAACTTATGTGTGATGCCTCTGATTATGCTGTTGGTGCTGTTTTAGGACAGCGAGTTGATAGACTACCATATGTGATATACTATGCTAGCAAAACCCTTAATGATGCCCAACTCAATTATTCAACTACCGAGAAGGAATTGCTTGCCGTCGTTTTCGCATTAGACAAGTTTAGATCTTATCTGATAGGGTCTAAGATCATCATATACACAGACCACGCGGCTTTGAAGTATCTTCTTTCCAAGAAGGATGCTAAAGCTCGCCTTATTCGATGGATACTCTTATTACAGGAATTCGATCTCGAAATCCGTGATAAGAAAGGATGTGAGAATGTGGTTGCTGATCATTTGTCTAGATTAACTTTAGAGTCTATTGATGAATCTGAGCTGATTAGAGAATCATTCCCAGATGAACAGCTGATGTCTATCTCAGACCTTCCTTGGTTTGCTGATATTGTTAACTACCTCGCTACAGGTAGGATGCCCTCACGTTGGTCGAGACAAGACCGCTCTAAATTCCTGGCTGAAGTCAAACATTTCCTTTGGGATGACCCATATTTGTTTAAGTACTGTCCAGACCAAATCATTAGGAGATGCGTCCCCAACACTGAACAGAAAGATGTGATATCTTTCTGTCATGACCAAGCATGTGGAGGCCATTTCAGTGCCAAGAAAACCGCTGCAAAGATCTTGCAGTGTGGATTCTATTGGCCATCATTGTTCAAGGATTGCCATGATTATTGTGTTGCTTGTGAACGCTGTCAAAATCTAGGAAGCATTTCGAGGAGAAACATGATGCCATTGAACCCCATTTTGATTGTGGAGATTTTTGATGTTTGGGGGATAGACTTCATGGGTCCATTTCCCATGTCTGACAGCAAGTTGTACATCCTAATCGCAGTTGATTACGTTTCTAAGTGGGTAGAAGACATAGCAACCAGAACAAATGACCACAAGGTGGTACTTTCATTTCTAAAGGAGAACATATTTGCACGTTTTGGTACCCCTAGAGCTATCATCAGTGACGGCGGTTCACATTTTCGTAACAAGTACTTTGAGTCTTTAGTACGCAAGTATGGCATAACTCACAAGGTTGCTAATCCGTACCACCCTCAGACTAGTGGACAAGTGGAAGTGTCTAATAGGGAGATTAAGCACATTCTGGAAAAGACGGTCAACCCGTCCAGGAAAGATTGGTCATTGAGATTGAATGATGCTTTGTGGGCCTATAGAACAGATTATAAGACACTAATTGGCATGTCCCCCTATCGTCTAGTGTATGGAAAGTCGTGCCATCTACCTGTGGAATTAGAACATCGTGCCTACTGGGCAATCAAAGAGCTGAACTTTTCTCTGGACGAAGCTGGAATTCAAAGGAAACTTCAACTCAACGAGTTGGAAGAATTGAGAAATGAGGCTTATGACAGTGCCAAGCTGTACAAGCAAAAGATGAAGATATTTCATGACAAGTGTATTCTACGCAAATCCTTCACTCCTGGTCAGAAAGTCTTGCTGTATGACTCCCGATTACATCTTTTTCCAGGAAAACTGCGTTCTAGATGGAAGGGTCCGTACCTAGTACGCACAGTTTTTCCTCATGGAGCTGTAGAGCTGGAGGATGTCTCCAACAAGAACGTTTTCAAAGTCAACGGGCAGAGATTAAAGCCATTCCTTGAGCCATTTCCACCTGACATTGAAACAACCAACCTGGAGGACCCAGTCTATGTGGACTAAACTGGTCCACTCTTTCCCTAAATAACCAAAAAGTTTTCCAAATCTTTCCCTAAAAACCAAAAAATTTTCGTTTTCCCATCAAAACCAAATGTTTCCCAACAAAACAAAATTTTTTTCCAAAAAGTCCAATCCCATTAAAAACCAAATTTTCTTGTAGATAATGTGTTAGTTAAATTTTCTTTTGTATATATTTTGTGCTCATCCATTGTGACTCCTAATATGATGGATTTTTGCCTTGAATAACGGAGTTTTAATCGAGCTGCCGCCGTACAATCGGGTATTCTCTCTCCTTTTACTCTACTCAGCATGTTCCTCTTCATATATTGTTTTATAATTCTTTCCATATTTTGAAACATTGAGGACAATGTTTAGTTTAGGTTTGGGGGTATAGAGTAGATACCATGATAATTTGCCATAATTGAAAACGAACTCCATCTTTTTGAAAAAATTGAAATTCCAAAAAAATTGAAAAATCAAAATTAAAAATTAAAAAATTAAAAAATCATAAAAATGGAGCTCATTTACCTTGAAATGTTGACTCTTGTGCAAATATGTAATTATTAGGAGTCTTAGTCTAGATATTTAGGCACCCTGATTCTAGCACAATTCACATAGTGATAAGAAATTTGCACGCGCACGATCTACCAATACATGTATGGCCTCGATCTTCAAGGTGTTTGATAGGAAGTTACGATTGCCAATCACTTTAGAATACTGAACGAAACTTGACTAGCTTGTTCTTTGGTTGGTTGGGATAGAAGGTGGAGGTTACATTAAGAAAGACAACCATCGAATTTAACTGGGTGCATCAAAAAGGGCTACCTCTTGCAAAGTGTCATGTAATTTTTGTTTCTTTTTGTATATGTATCAAAAGTGTTTCCTTGTTAAAAAAAAAATATGAGAAAAAAAAAACTATCAGAAAAATACAAAAAAATCAAGTATTGTTCAATTCCATCCTCTCTTGTTCCAAAAATAAAAAGAGAATTGTCAATGTAAATAAGAGTCATGTAAAGAGTCATTTTGTTGTTTTATTGTAATAAGCAAGGAGGGTGTATGCCATTGATGTACAACGCGAGTAATTGTGAAATACCTCCAACTCATTCACAATTCTCGTAAAGTCCGGACAGCTAGCTAGATTTCGACCTCAGTTCTTAGCCTGAGAAACTATCTCTTGGTGATTAGTAGTCATGACTTCAAATCTTTCTTTACACATGTGTAGATACACTTTACACTCTTATCACATGTCCTTATTTGTTATCAGTGTTAGGATTGTGCCTTCGATAGCTAGATTGACATCTCCATTTTGCTGTGAGCTTAACTGTTTTGCACATGTCACATTTGATGGAATCTGAGCTCATATTTTGTCCTTAGGTTTTGTAGGCACACCTCTGGTAAACCTTCACGAGACTTCAACTCGTCCACTAGGGACACTTAGTGGTTTAAAAGGCTTAGTGCATACGCTAAATGCATTCGAGAGACCAGCGACAGTGGTATAGTTAGGATTTCCTTAGTTTTGTTTTACTTGAGGACAAGTAAAATTCAGGTTTGGGGGTATTTGATGAGTGCCAAATATTGTATATATTTATCCCTTTTTGTTGGCATTTTAACTCATCTTTTGTGCATTAATTCTACATTTTATCCCATATTCTGTATTTTCATTGTTTTCAAGAATAAATATTTTTCTTACTTAATTTTGCATTTTTAGGTAATAAATAAAGATTGGATGAGTTGCGGAGCAAAAAGAGCAGAAAAGTAGTGAAAAGCCAGGAGGAATTACGCAAGGAAGCCGCGAAGAGTGATGTGCGGAAGACCAAAAAAAGGATAGAAATGGGCTTGAAGAAGAAAGTTTTCTTAAAGAAGAAGTGGGCTCAAGGTTTTCCAAGCCCAAACTCATTTCCCAAACCCATATTCTATACCCAAAAGCCTAAAACCCAAATCCATACCCGCTTGCGTCTTCAGCCGTCAGATCAGTTCTCAGAAGCATCCGACGGTCGCTCCCCTGCTGTGCATCGAAGTTTGATATCTCCGCCTTACACTACAGTACCTAACTCCATCAAGTACCGTTCGTTTTGTTGTATTCCTTTATCCGACGGTCGCTCCTATATGCTCCTATCTCACCGTTAGATCCACTTACCATCTTCGCATCCAGTGGCTTACCTTCGCTGGACATCGAACCTTGATATCCCTCCTAACACCCTAGCAACCGAATCATTTAACCTCAACCAAACATCCCCTCCTTCCTCTCCATCGACCTCATTTTCTCTTCCACCCCCTCACCTCTGCAGAGACACCATGTCCTGCCACCACCAGAACACCACCTCTGCCACTGCCGCTTCATCACCAAACACCATAGCCACCCTACATCAAAGACATCGAAACCCATCCATCCTATTAGCCTATTTCGCTAGTTTCACAAACCCTCTCAAATTTAGGGTTTTGAAATTAGGGAAATAGAGTTATAGGCATGACAGAGATGGAAGAAGAAGCAATAGAAGCATGGGAAGAGCAGGAGGAACAAGAAGAGAGCATGGGTCGTCGACGTGGGTGAAGAATTTTAGGTAAACCCTAACCCTAGTTTTCTCGGTTTTGGGAATTAGGGTTCGTCATTCCTTTTTTGTATAAATTGAGGGCTGGGTATTACTGTTGAGGTGTTCTTGGTTAGCCGAGATACCCCCTAATTGGGTTAATTCCAATGTCAATTTTACTGTTGATGATTCTGATGATTCTGAGTGTGAACTTGCTAATTTGATTGATGATTGTGAGCATGATGTGACATGTGTAGATGATTTAGGAGATTTTGATTTGATTAATAATGATGTGCCTATCGTCCTACATAAGTCACAATCTGATGGCCTTCCACCCAACCTAGATTTGGTTTGTACCCATATTGACAAACCGACTTTTCTGAGAGTCCCCAACCTAGGTTTGGAACTGTGTGCTTCCCAAGTCCTCTTGGACTATTTTGCTTCTAAGTATAATACATCTGAGGAACCACAGTTGGAAATTGCATGTTTGCCCGTCCATAGCACAGTTCACTTTGAGTTAGATCTTGTGCATGATGAACCCCCAAAACTGCGCGATTTTGTTTTCAAAATTGTATCTTCTGTAAAATCCAGGTTTGGGGGTAGCTCATTTGGTTTCACAGCTTCACGTGCTTTTCTTTCATGTGTGAAGTTGTTGAAACCGCTACACTTTGTCTTTTGGGTTGATCCTCAACTCTTTAGATTGTTAGTGTATGGTGAATATTTTTGTAAATAATCCAGTAGATAAAATTTTAAAAACCCTTTTGTTCTTTTTGTATATATTTTGCTTATCCAATATGATCTCGGCTGAAATATGTTGGATTTTTGCCTTGAATAACGGAGTTTTAATTCTGCTTTCGCCGAAATCGGGTATTCTCTCTCCTTTTACTCTACTCAGCATGTCCCTTTCCATATGTTGCATTTTAATTCTTTCCATATTTTGAAACATTGAGGACAATGTTTAGTTTAGGTTTGGGGGTATAGAGTAGATACCACGATAATATGCCATAATTGAAAACAAAACTCCATCTTTTTGAAAAAAATTGAAAAATTCCAAAAAAATTAAAAAATCAAAATTCAAAAAAATTAAAAAATGAAAAATCATAAAAAATGGAGCTCATTTACCTTGAAATGTTGACTCTTGTGCAAATATGTAATTATTAGGAGTCTTAGTCTAGATATTTAGGCACCCTGATTCTAGCACAATTCACATAGTGATAAGAAATTTGCACGCGCACGATCTACCAATACATGTATGGCCTCGATCTTCAAGGTGTTTGATAGGAAGTTACGATTGCCAATCACTTTAGAATACTGAACGAAACTTGACTAGCTTGTTCTTTGGTTGGTTGGGATAGAAGGTGGAGGTTACATTAAGAAAGACAACCATCGAATTTAACTGGGTGCATCAAAAATGGCTACCTCTTGCAAAGTGTCATGTAATCTTTTGTTTCTTTTTGTTATGTATCAAAAGTGTTTCCTTGTTCTAAAAAAAAAAAAAAAGAGAAAAAAAATATCAGAAAAATACAAAAAAAAATCAAGTATTTATCAATTCCATCATCTCTTGTTCCAAAAATAAAAGAGAATAGTTAATGTAAATAAGAGTCATGTAAATAGTCATTTTGTTGTTTTATTGTAATAAGCAAGGAGGGTGTATTCCATTGATGTACAACGCGAGTAATTGTGAAATACCTCCAACTCATTCACAATTCTCGTAAAGTCCGGACAGCTAGCTAGATTTCGACCTCAGTTCTTAGCCTGAGAAACTATCTCTTGGTGATTAGTAGTCATAACTTCAGATCTTTCTTTACACATGTGTAGATACACTTTACACTCTTATCACATGTTTTTTTTTGTTATCAGTGCTAGGATTGTGCCTTCGATAGCTAGATTGGCATCTCCATTTTGCTGTGAGCTAAACTGTTTTGCACATGTCACATTTGATGGAATCTGAGCTTATATTTTGACCTAGAACTTTGTAGGTACGTTCTAAGCAAACCTTCACGAGACTTAACTCGTCCACTAGGGACACTTAGTGGTTTAAAAGGCTTAGTGCATATGCTAAATGCATTCGAGAGACCAGCGACAGTGGTATAGTTAGGATTTCCTTAGTTTTGTTTTACTTGAGGACAAGTAAAATTCAGGTTTGGGGGTATTTGATGAGTGCCAAATATTGTATATATTTATCCCTTTTTGTTGGCATTTAACTCATCTTTTATGCATTAATTCTACATTTTATCCCATATTCTGTATTTTCATTGTTTTCAAGAATAAATATTTTTCTTACTTAATTTTGCATTTTTAGGTAATAAATAAAGATTGGATGAGTTGCGGAGCAAAAAGAGCAGAAAAGTGGTGAAAAGCCGGGAGAAATTACGCAAGGAAGCCGCAAAGAATGGAGCGCACGTCCAAAAAGCTGGAAATGGGCTCAAGAAGAAGAAAGTTGCTCTTAAAGAAGAAGTGGTCTCAAGGTTTTCCAAGCCCAAACTCATTTCCCAAACCCATATTCTATACCCAAAAGCCTAAAACCCAAATCCATACCCGCTTGCGTCTTCAGCCGTCAGATCAGTTCTCAGGAGCATCCGACGGTCGCTCCCTTGCTGTGCATCGAAGTTTGATATCTCCGCCTTACACTACAGTACCTAACTCCATCAAGTACCGTTCGTTTCGTCGTATCTCTTCATCCGACGTTCGCTCATCGCCTTCCTCCGCATCGCCGTCAGATCCACCTACCATCTTCCCATCCATCGGTCCAGCTTCGCGAAACATCAAAATCCTCTACACCTGCTCAACACCCTAGTACCCGAACCCTACACCCATTAGCCAAACACACCCTTCTCCCAAATCCATCGAAACCATCTTTCCCCCCCCCCTCTCTGCAACAGTACCACCATGTCCGTCTCCATCACCACTACCTTCCCCCAAATCACTCCACTATCTTCTCCCCAAATCACTCTATCACCACCACACCTAAACCCATCATCACTATCACGTTTTACCTCTTTTTCATCAACTAATCTCCTCAATTTCTCATCTCTGCTGACTGAAACCCTAGGTGAGAAATTGAAGATATAAGTTGATGTTAGAGCAGCAATTGGAGCAGGAGATGAACGAGAAGAAGTAATTGGAGAGTGGGTCGACGAGATGGAGCGAGTATCTCATCAACATTAGGTAAATCAATTTCACCTGATTTTCTGATTTTGGGGAAAAGGGGCTGTGAACCCTAATTCTGATGGGGGGGTATAAATTGGTGTTATGTGGAGTGTGTGAAAGACTGTGTATCTCTCTGGACTAGCCAGTAGAGAATTAGAACAATTTTAATTTTGCAATTCCAATTTCTGATTTTTGCATAACTGTTGACAGTTGAAAGTTGCATATGTTTTTAGTTATCTCAAATGTTGCTAGTTGTATCTGAATTATCACATATGATGAATGTTATTGCTTTATCCATGTTTAGCATGAGCTAAATAGCATCAGGCCAAGGCTCAGCTGAAGCCTTGTGCACTGTCAAGTGACTAGAAGCTAGGATAGTTACTTCCATGCTCTGTTTTGCTTGAGCAAATGGGAGATACCAATGCACATAGTGCCTGTGATTGGCTGTGCTGTCAAAAGACAGCCAATGCTAGGGGCAGACTATTGAGCAATTTAGTATTCTTCTATTTCTAGATGTATGCATAGGATCAAACTCAACCTAGAAACATGTCATTTGGTTAGGACACAAGGTGGATTCTAAGCCTTGGCTTACCCACCAATTCCTTCTCAGTCACTTACATTTTCAGTTCTGTGTGCTTTCAATTCAGTTTATTTTCTTGCCTTTTTTTTCTTGCACTTTGAAGCCTTTTGTGCACTGAAGTCAGTGCACAATCCTCACCTTGCCCTTGGCTTCCAAGCCTTGGTTCTTTGCTGCTTTACCTTGCTGTTTTCTTAGCTGTTTCTTTGCTGCTTTACCTTGCACCCTTGGTTCATGCTATTTACCTTGCTTTGCTCACTGCCATAGTGCATTGTCACCATTGTTAGCTTAGGTTTCTCTTGTATGCTCCCACTCCCTGAGGACTGACCCCCTGCTTACCTTCTATATCATAACTTGGCCTTGTATACTTGCAAGTGTTTTGTGTGCTTCCTATTTTCACACCAGTGTTGAGATGTGCAGATTCCTCAACACTACTACTGTGTTGCTAGGCATGCTTCCTCGACACATTCTTCCTCTTGGTGTTGAGACGTGCAAATTCCTCAACACCACCACTGTGTTGCTAGGCAAGCTTCCTCAATACATTTTCCTTTTAGTGTTGAGACTTGCAAATTACTCAACACCACCACTGTGTTGCTAGATATGCTTCCTCAACACATTTTCCTCTTGGTGTTGAGACTTGCAAATTCCTCAATACCACTACTGTGTTGCAAGGCATGCTTCCTCAACATATTCTTCCTCTTGATGTTGAGACGTGCAATTTCAACATTACCACTACTGTGTTGCTAGGCATGCTTCCTCAACACATTCTTCCTCTTGGTGTTGAGACGTTCAGATTCCTGAACACCACTACTGTATTTCTAGGCATGCTTCCTCAACACATTCTTCCTCTTGGTGTTGAGACGTGCAAATTCCTCAACACCACTACTGTGTTGCTACGCATGCTTCCTCAACACATTTTCCTCTTGGTGTTGAGACGTGCAAATTCCTCAACACCACTACTGTGTTTCTAGGCATGCTTCCTCAACATATTTTCTTCTTGGTGTTGAGACGTGCAAATTCCTCAACACCACTACTGTGTTTCTAGGCATGCTTTCTCAACACATTCTTCCTCTTGGTGTTGAGACGTGCGAATTCTTCAACACCACCACTGTGTTGCTAGGCATGCTTCCTCAACACATTTTCCTCTCGGTGTTGAGACTAACAAATTACTCAACACCACTACTGTGTCGCAAGGCATACTTCCTCAACACATTCTTCCTCTTGGTGTTGAGACGTGCAAATTTATCAACACCACTACTATGTTGCTAGGCATGCTTCCTCAACACATTCTTCCTCTTGGTGTTGAGATGTGCAAATTCCTGAACACCACTACCGTGTTTCTAGGCATTCTTCCTCAACACATTCTTCCTCTTGGTGTTGAGACGTGCAAATTCCTAAACACCACTACTGTGTTTCTAGGAATGCTTCCTCAACACATTCTTCCTCTTGGTGTTGAGACGTGAAAATTCCTCAACACCAATACTGTGTTGCTAGGCATGCTTCCTCGACACATTCTTCCTCTTGGTGTTGAGATGTGCAGATTCCTCAACACTACTACTGTGTTGCTAGGCATGCTTTCTCGACACATTCTTCCTCTTGGTGTTGAGACTTGCAAATTCCTCAACAGCACTACTGTGTTGCTAGGCATGCTTCCTCGACACATTCTTCCTCTTGGTGTTGAGACGTGCAAATTCCTCAACACCACCACTGTGTTGCTAGGCAAGCTTCCTCAATACATTTTCCTTTTGGTGTTGAGACTTGCAAATTACTCAACACCACCACTGTGTTGCTAGATATGCTTCCTCAACACATTTTCCTCTTGGTGTTGAGACTTGCAAATTCCTCAATACCACTACTGTGTTGCAAGGCATGCTTCCTCAACATATTCTTCCTCTTGATGTTGAGACGTGCAATTTCAACATTACCACTACTGTGTTGCTAGGCATGCTTCCTCAACACATTCTTCCTCTTGGTGTTGAGACTTGCCAATTACTCAACACCACTACTGTGTTGCTAGGCATGCTTCCTCAACACCTTCTTCCTCATGGTATTGAGACGTGCAAATTCCTCAACACCACTATTGTGTTGCTAGGCAAGCTTCCTCAACACATTCTTCCTCTTGGTGTTGAGACGTGAAAATTCCTCAACAACACTACTGTGTTGCTAGGCATGCTTCCTCGACACATTCTTCCTCTTGGTGTTGAGATGCGAAAATTCCTCAACACCTTTACTGTGTTGCTAGGCATGCTTCCTCAACACATTTTCCTCTTGGTGTTGAGACGTGCAAATTACTCAACACCAATATTGTGTTGCTAGGCATGCTTCCTCGACACATTCTTCCTTTTGGTGTTGAGATGTGCAGATTCCTCAACACTACTACTGTGTTGCTAGGCATGCTTCCTCGACACATTCTTCCTCTTGGTGATGAGACGTGCAAATTCCTCAACAGCACTACTGTGTTGCTAGGCATGCTTCCTCGACGCATTCTTCCTCTTGGTGTTGAGATGCGAAAATTCCTCAACACTACTACTGTGTTGCTAGGCATGCTTCCTCAACACATTTTTCTCTTGGTGTTGAGACGTGCAAATTCCTCAACACCACTACTGTGTTTCTAGGCATGCTTCATCAACATATTTTCTTCTTGGTGTTGAGACGTGCAAATTCCTCAACACCACTACTGTGTTTCTAGGCGTGCTTCCTCAACACATTCTTCCTCTTGGTGTTGAGACGTATAAATTCCTCAACACCACTACTGTGTTGCAAGGCATGCTTCCTCAACACATTCTTCCTCTTGGTGTTGAGACGTGCAAATTTATCAACACCACTACTATGTTGCTAGGCATGCTTCCTCAACACATTCTTCCTCTTGGTGTTGAGATGTGCAAATTCCTGAACACCACTACTGTGTTTCTAGGCATTCTTCCTCAACACATTCTTCCTCTTGGTGTTGAGACGTGCAAATTCCTAAACACCACTACTGTGTTTCTAGGCATGCTTCCTCAACACATTCTTCCTCTTGGTGTTGAGACGTGCAAATTCCTCAACACCAATACTGTGTTGCTAGGCATGCTTGCTCGACACATTCTTCCTCTTGGTGTTGAGACTTGCAAATTCCTCAACAACACTACTGTGTTGCTAGACATGCTTCCTCAACATATTTTCCTCTCGGTATTGAGACTTTCAAATTACTCAACACCACTACTGTGTTGCAAGGCATGCTTCCTCAACACATTCTTCCTCTTGGTGTTGAGACGTGCAAATTTATCAACACCACTACTATGTTGCTAGGCATGCTTCCTCAACACATTCTTCCTCTTGGTGTTGAGATGTGCAAATTCTTGAACACCACTACTGTGTCTCCAGGCATGCTTCCTCAACACATTCTTCCTCTTGGTGTTGAGACGTGCAAATTTCTCAACACCACTACTGTTTTGCTAGGCATGCTTCCTCAACACATTTTCCTCTTGGTGTTGAAACGTGCAAATTCCTCAAAACCACTACTGTGTTTCTAGGCGTGCTTCCTCAACACATTCTTCCTCTTGGTATTGAGACGTGCAAATTCCTCAACACCACTACTGTGTTGCTAGGCATGCTTCCTCAACACATTCTTCCTCTTGGTGTTGAGACGTGCAAATTTCTCAACACCACCACTGTGTTGCTAGGAATGCTTCCTTAACACATTTTCCTCTTGGTGTTGAGACTTGCCAATTACTCAACACCATTACTGCGTTGCTAGGCGTGCTTCCTCGATTCATTCTTCCTCTTGGTGTTGAGACGTGCAGATTCCTCAACACTACTACTGTGTTGCTAGGCATGCTTCCTCGACACATTCTTTCTCTTGGTGTTGAGACGTGAAAATTCCTCAACACCACTACTGTGTTGCTAAGCATGCTTCCTCAACACATTTTCCTCTTGGTGTTGAGACTTGCCAATTACTCAACACCATTACTGCGTTTCTAGGCATGCTTCCTCGTCACATTCTTCCTCTCGGTGTTGAGACGTGCAAATTCCTCAACACCACTATTGTGTTTCTAGGCATGCTTCCTCAACACCTTCTTCCTCTTGGTATTGAGACGTGCAAATTCCTCAACACCACTACTATGTTGCTAGGCAAGCTTCCTCAACACATTCTTCCTCTTGGTGTTGAGACGTGCAAATTCCTCAACACCACTACTGTGTTGCTAGGCATGCTTCCTCGACACATTCTTCCTCTTGGTGTTGAGATGTGCAGATTCCTCAACACGACTACTGTGTTGCTAGGCATGCTTCCTCGACACATTCTTCCTCTTGGTGTTGAGACGTGCAAATTCCTCAACAACACTACTGTATTGCTAGGCATGCTTCCTCGACACATTCTTCCTCTTGGTGTTGAGATGAGAAAATTCCTCAACACCACTACTGTGTTGCTAGGCATGCTTCCTCGACACATTCTTCCTCTTGGTGTTGAGACGTGCAAATTTATCAACACCACTACTATGTTGCTAGGCATGCTTCCTCAACACATTCTTCCTCTTGGTGTTGAGATGAGCAAATTCCTGAATACCACTACTGTGTTTCTAGGCATGCTTCTTCAACACATTCCTCCTCTTGGTGTTGAGACGTGCAAATTCCTAAACACCACTACTGTGTTGCTAGGCATGCTTCCTCAACACATTTTCCTCTTGGTGTTGAGACTTGCAAATTCCTCAACACCAATATTGTGTTGCTAGGCGTGCTTCCTCAACACATTCGTCCTCTTGGTATTCAGATGTGCAAATTCATCAACATCACTACTGTGTTTCTAGGCGTGCTTCCTCAACACATTCTTCCTCTTGGTATTGAGACGTGCAAATTCCTCAACACCACTACTGTGTTGCTAGGCATGCTTCCTCAACACATTTTTCCTGTTGGTGTTGAGACGTGCAAATTTCTCAACACCACCACTGTGTTGCTAGGAATGCTTCCTTAATACATTTTCCTCTTGGTGTTGAGACTTGCCAATTACTCAACACCATTACTGTGTTGCTAGGCGTGCTTCCTCGATTCATTCTTCCTCTTGGTGTTGAGACGTGCAGATTCCTCAACACTACTACTGTGTTGCTAGGCATGCTTCCTCGACACATTCTTCCTCTTGGTGTTGAGACGTGAAAATTCCTCAACACCACTACTGTGTTGCTAAGCATGCTTCCTCAACACATTTTCCTCTTGGTGTTGAGACTTGCCAATTACTCAACACCATTACTGCGTTTCTAGGCATGCTTCCTCGACACATTCTTCTTCTCGGTGTTGAGACGTGCAAATTCCTCAACACCACTATTGTGTTTCTAGGCATGCTTCCTCAACACCTTCTTCCTCTTGGTATTGAGACGTGCAAATTCCTCAACACCACTACTGTGTTGCTAGGCAAGCTTCCTCAACACATTCTTCCTCTTGGTGTTGAGACGTGCAAATTCCTCAACACCACTACTGTGTTGCTAGGCATGCTTCCTCGACACATTCTTCCTCTTGGTGTTGAGATGCGAAAATTCCTCAACACCACTACTGTGTTGCTAGGCATGCTTCCTCAACACATTTTCCTCTTGGTGTTGAGACGTGCAAATTCCTCAACACCACTACTGTGTTTCTAGGCATGCTTCCTCAACATATTTTCTTCTTGGTGTTGAGACGTGCAAATTCCTCAACACCACTATTGTGTTTCTAGGCATGCTTTCTCAACACATTCTTCCTCTTGGTGTTGAGACGTGCAAATTTATCAACACCACTACTATGTTGCTAGGCATGCTTCTTCAACACATTCTTCCTCTTGGTGTTGAGATGTGCAAATTCCTGAACACCACTACTGTGTTTCCAGGCATGCTTCCTCAACACATTCTTCCTCTTGGTGTTGAGACGTGCAAATTCCTCAACACCACTACTGTGTTTCTAGGCGTGCTTCCTCAACACATTCGTCCTCTTGGTATTGAGAAGTGCAAATTCATCAACATCACTATTGTGTTTCTAGGCGTGCTTCCTCAACACATTCTTCCTCTTGGTATTGAGACGTGCAAATTCCTCAACACCACTACTGTGTTGCTAGGCATGCTTCCTCAACACATTTATCCTGTTGGTGTTGAGACGTGCAAATTTCTCAACACCACCACTGTGTTGCTAGGAATGCTTCCTTAACACATTTTCCTCATGGTGTTGAGACTTGCCAATTACTCAACACCATTACTGCGTTGCTAGGCGTGCTTCCTCGATTCATTCTTCCTCTTGGTGTTGAGACGTGCAGATTCCTCAACACTACTACTGTGTTGCTAGGCATGCTTCCTCGACACATTCTTTCTCTTGGTGTTGAGACGTGAAAATTCCTCAACACCACTACTGTGTTGCTAAGCATGCTTCCTCAACACATTTTCCTCTTGGTGTTGAGACTTGCCAATTACTCAACACCATTACTGCGTTTCTAGGCATGCTTCCTCGTCACATTCTTCCTCTCGGTGTTGAGACGTGCAAATTCCTCAACACCACTATTGTGTTTCTAGGCATGCTTCCTCAACACCTTCTTCCTCTTGGTATTGAGACGTGCAAATTCCTCAACACCACTACTATGTTGCTAGGCAAGCTTCCTCAACACATTCTTCCTCTTGGTGTTGAGACGTGCAAATTCCTCAACACCACTACTGTGTTGCTAGGCATGCTTCCTCGACACATTCTTCCTCTTGGTGTTGAGATGTGCAGATTCCTCAACACGACTACTGTGTTGCTAGGCATGCTTCCTCGACACATTCTTCCTCTTGGTGTTGAGACGTGCAAATTCCTCAACAACACTACTGTATTGCTAGGCATGCTTCCTCGACACATTCTTCCTCTTGGTGTTGAGATGAGAAAATTCCTCAACACCACTACTGTGTTGCTAGGCATGCTTCCTCGACACATTCTTCCTCTTGGTGTTGAGACGTGCAAATTTATCAATACCACTACTATGTTGCTAGGCATGCTTCCTCAACACATTCTTCCTCTTGGTGTTGAGATGAGCAAATTCCTGAATACCACTACTGTGTTTCTAGGCATGCTTCCTCAACACATTCTTCCTCTTGGTGTTGAGACGTGCAAATTCCTCAACACCACTACTGTGTTGCTAGGCATGCTTCCTCGACACATTCTTCCTCTTGGTGTTGAGATGTGCAGATTCCTCAACACGACTACTGTGTTGCTAGGCATGCTTCCTCGATACATTATTCCTCTTAGTGTTGAGACTTGCCAATTACTCAACACCATTACTGCGTTGCTAGGCGTGCTTCCTCGATTCATTCTTCCTCTTGGTGTTGAGACGTGCAGATTCCTCAACACTACTACTGTGTTGCTAGGCATGCTTCCTCGACACATTCTTCCTCTTGGTGTTGAGACGTGCAAATTCCTCAACACCACTACTGTGTTGCTAGGCATGCTTCCTCAACACATTTTCCTCTTGGTGTTGAGATTTTCCAATTACTCAACACCATTACTGCGTTTCTCTTCCTCTTGGTGTTGAGACTTGCAAATTCCTCAACACCACTATTGTGTTTCTAGGCATGCTTCCTCAACACATTCTTCCTCTTGGTATTGAGACGTGCAAATTCCTCAACACCACTACTGTGTTGCTAGGCAAGCTTCCTCAACACATTCTTCCTCTTGGTGTTGAGACGTGCAAATTCCTCAACACCACTACTGTGTTGCTAGGCATGCTTCCTCGACACATTCTTCCTCTTGGTGTTGAGATGCGAAAATTCCTCAACACCACTACTGTGTTGCTAGGCATGCTTCCTCAACACATTTTCCTCTTGGTGTTGAGACGTGCAAATTCCTCAACACCACTACTGTGTTTCTAGGCATGCTTCCTCAACATATTTTCTTCTTGGTGTTGAGACGTGCAAATTCCTCAACACCACTATTGTGTTTCTAGGCATGCTTTCTCAACACATTCTTCCTCTTGGTGTTGAGACGTGCAAATTTATCAACACCACTACTATGTTGCTAGGCATGCTTCTTCAACACATTCTTCCTCTTGGTGTTGAGATGTGCAAATTCCTGAACACCACTACTGTGTTTCCAGGCATGCTTCCTCAACACATTCTTCCTCTTGGTGTTGAGACGTGCAAATTCCTCAACACCACTACTGTGTTTCTAGGCGTGCTTCCTCAACACATTCGTCCTCTTGGTATTGAGATGTGCAAATTCATCAACATCACTACTGTGTTTCTAGGCGTGCTTCCTCAACACATTCTTCCTCTTGGTATTGAGACGTGCAAATTCCTCAACACCACTACTGTGTTGCTAGGCATGCTTCCTCAACACATTTTTCCTGTTGCTGTTGAGACGTGCAAATTTCTCAACACCACCACTGTGTTGCTAGGAATGCTTCCTTAACACATTTTCCTCTTGGTGTTGAGACTTGCCAATTACTCAACACCATTACTGCGTTGCTAGGCGGGCTTCCTCGATTCATTCTTCCTCTTGGTGTTGAGACGTGCAGATTCCTCAACACTACTACTGTGTTGCTAGGCATGCTTCCTCGACACATTCTTCCTCTTGGTGTTGAGACGTGAAAATTCCTCAACACCACTACTGTGTTGCTAAGCATGCTTCCTCAACACATTTTCCTCTTGGTGTTGAGACTTGCCAATTACTCAACACCATTACTGCGTTTCTAGGAATGCTTCCTCGACACATTCTTCCTCTCGGTGTTGAGACGTGCAAATTCCTCAACACCACTATTGTGTTTCTAGGCATGCTTCCTCAACACCTTCTTCCTCTTGGTATTGAGACGTGCAAATTCCTCAACACCACTACTGTGTTGCTAGGCATGCTTCCTCGACACATTCTTCCTCTTGGTGATGAGACGTGCAAATTACTCAACAGCACTACTGCGTTGCTAGGCGTGCTTCCTCGATTCATTCTTCCTCTTGGTGTTGAGACGTGCAGATTCCTCAACACCACTACTGTGTCTCTAGGCATGCTTCCTCAACACATTTTCCTCTTGGTGTTGAGACGTGCAAATTCCTCAACACCACTACTGTGTTTCTAGGCATGCTTCCTCAACATATTTTCTTCTTGGTGTTAAGACGTGCAAATTCCTCAACACTACTATTGTGTTTCTAGGCATGCTTTCTCAACACATTCTTCCTCTTGGTGTTGAGACGTGCAAATTTATCAACACCACTACTATGTTGCTAGGCATGCTTCTTCAACACATTCTTCCTCTTGGTGTTGAGATGTGCGAATTCCTGAACACCAGTACTGTGTTTCCAGGCATGCTTCCTCAACACATTCTTCCTCTTGGTGTTGAGACGTGCAAATTCCTCAACACCACTACTGTGTTTCTAGGCGTGCTTCCTCAACACATTCGTCCTCTTGGTATTGAGATGTGCAAATTCATCAACATCACTACTGTGTTTCTAGGCATGCTTCCTCAACACATTCTTCCTCTTGGTATTGAGACGTGCAAATTCCTCAACACCACTACTGTGTTGCTAGGCATGCTTCCTCAACACATTTTTCCTGTTGGTGTTGAGACGTGCAAATTTCTCAACACCACCACTGTGTTGCTAGGAATGCTTCCTTAACACATTTTCCTCTTGGTGTTGAGACTTGCCAATTACTCAACACCATTACTGCGTTGCTAGGCGTGCTTCCTCGATTCATTCTTCCTCTTGGTGTTGAGACGTGCAGATTCCTCAACACTACTACTGTGTTGCTAGGCATGCTTCCTCGACACATTCTTCCTCTTGGTGTTGAGACGTGAAAATTCCTCAACACCACTACTGTGTTGCTAGGCATGCTTCCTCAACACATTTTCCTCTTGGTGTTGAGACTTGCCAATTACTCAACACCATTACTGCGTTTCTAGGCATGCTTCCTCGACACATTCTTCCTCTTGGTGTTGAGACGTGCAAATTCCTCAACACCACTATTGTGTTTCTAGGCATGCTTCCTCAACACCTTCTTCCTCATGGTATTGAGACGTGCAAATTCCTCAACACCACTACTGTGTTGCTAGGCAAGCTTCCTCAACACATTCTTCCTCTTGGTGTTGAGACGTGCAAATTCCTCAACACCACTACTGTGTTGCTAGGCATGCTTCCTCGACACATTCTTCCTCTTGGTGTTGAGATGTGCATATTCCTCAACACGACTACTGTGTTGCTAGGCATGCTTCCTCGACACATTCTTCCTCTTGGTGTTGAGACGTGCAAATTCCTCAACAACACTACTGTATTGCTAGGCATGCTTCCTCGACACATTCTTCCTCTTGGTGTTGAGATGAGAAAATTCCTCAACACCACTACTGTGTTGCTAGGCATGCTTCCTCGACACATTCTTCCTCTTGGTGTTGAGACGTGCAAATTTATCAATACCACTACTATGTTGCTAGGCATGCTTCCTCAACACATTCTTCCTCTTGGTGTTGAGATGAGCAAATTCCTGAATACCACTACTGTGTTTCTAGGCATGCTTCCTCAACACATTCTTCCTCTTGGTGTTGAGACGTGCAAATTCCTAAACACCACTACTGTGTTTCTAAGCATGCTTCCTCAACACATTCTTCCTCTTGGTGTTGAGACGTGCAAATTCCTCAACACCAATACTGTGTTGCTAGGCATGCTTCCTCGACACATTCTTCCTCTTGGTGTTGAGATGTGAAGTTTCCTCAACATTACTACTGTGTTGCTAGGCATGCTTTCTCGACACATTCTTCCTCTTGGTGTTGAGACTTGCAAATTCCTCAACAGCACTACTGTGTTGCTAGACATGCTTCCTCAACACATTTTCCTCTCGGTGTTGAGACTTGCCAATTACTCAACACCATTACTGCGTTGCTAGGCGTGCTTCCTCGATTCATTCTTCCTCTTGGTGTTGAGACGTGCAGATTCCTCAACACTACTACTGTGTTGCTAGGCATGCTTCCTCGACACATTCTTCCTCTTGGTGTTGAGACGTGAAAATTCCTCAACACCACTACTGTGTTGCTAAGCATGCTTCCTCAACACATTTTCCTCTTGGTGTTGAGACTTGCCAATTACTCAACACCATTACTGCGTTTCTAGGAATGCTTCCTCGACACATTCTTCCTCTCGGTGTTGAGACGTGCAAATTCCTCAACACCACTATTGTGTTTCTAGGCATGCTTCCTCAACACCTTCTTCCTCTTGGTATTGAGACGTGCAAATTCCTCAACACCACTACTGTGTTGCTAGGCAAGCTTCCTCAACACATTCTTCCTCTTGGTGTTGAGACGTGCAAATTCCTCAACACCACTACTGTGTTGCTAGGCATGCTTCCTCGACACATTCTTCCTCTTGGTGTTGAGATGCGAAAATTCCTCAACACCACTACTGTGTTGCTAGGCATGCTTCCTCAACACATTTTCCTCTTGGTGTTGAGACGTGCAAATTCCTCAACACCACTACTGTGTTTCTAGGCATGCTTCCTCAACATATTTTCTTCTTGGTGTTGAGACGTGCAAATTCCTCAACACCACTATTGTGTTTCTAGGCATGCTTTCTCAACACATTCTTCCTCTTGGTGTTGAGACGTGCAAATTTATCAACACCACTACTATGTTGCTAGGCATGCTTCTTCAACACATTCTTCCTCTTGGTGTTGAGATGTGCAAATTCCTGAACACCACTACTGTGTTTCCAGGCATGCTTCCTCAACACATTCTTCCTCTTGGTGTTGAGACGTGCAAATTCCTCAACACCACTACTGTGTTTCTAGGCGTGCTTCCTCAACACATTCGTCCTCTTGGTATTGAGATGTGCAAATTCATCAACATCACTACTGTGTTTCTAGGCGTGCTTCCTCAACACATTCTTCCTCTTGGTATTGAGACGTGCAAATTCCTCAACACCACTACTGTGTTGCTAGGCATGCTTCCTCAACACATTTTTCCTGTTGGTGTTGAGACGTGCAAATTTCTCAACACCACCACTGTGTTGCTAGGAATGCTTCCTTAACACATTTTCCTCTTGGTGTTGAGACTTGCCAATTACTCAACACCATTACTGCGTTGCTAGGCGTGCTTCCTCGATTCATTCTTCCTCTTGGTGTTGAGACGTGCAAATTCCTCAACACTACTACTGTGTTGCTAGGCATGCTTCCTCGACACATTCTTCCTCTTGGTGTTGAGACGTGAAAATTCCTCAACACCACTACTGTGTTGCTAAGCATGCTTCCTCAACACATTTTCCTCTTGGTGTTGAGACTTGCCAATTACTCAACACCATTACTGCGTTTCTAGGCATGCTTCCTCGACACATTCTTCTTCTCGGTGTTGAGACGTGCAAATTCCTCAACACCACTATTGTGTTTCTAGGCATGCTTCCTCAACACCTTCTTCCTCTTGGTATTGAGACGTGCAAATTCCTCAACACCACTACTATGTTGCTAGGCAAGCTTCCTCAACACATTCTTCCTCTTGGTGTTGAGACGTGCAAATTCCTCAACACCACTACTGTGTTGCTAGGCATGCTTCCTCGACACATTCTTCCTCTTGGTGTTGAGATGTGCAGATTCCTCAACACGACTACTGTGTTGCTAGGCATGCTTCCTCGACACATTCTTCCTCTTGGTGTTGAGACGTGCAAATTCCTCAACAACACTACTGTATTGCTAGGCATGCTTCCTCGACACATTCTTCCTCTTGGTGTTGAGATGCGAAAATTCCTCAACACCACTACTGTGTCTCTAGGCATGCTTCCTCAACACATTTTCCTCTTGGTGTTGAGACGTGCAAATTCCTCAACACCACTACTGTGTTTCTAGGCATGCTTCCTCAACATATTTTCTTCTTGGTGTTGAGACGTGTAAATTCCTCAACACCACTATTGTGTTTCTAAGCATGCTTTCTCAACACATTCTTCCTCTTGGTGTTGAGACGTGCAAATTTATCAACACCACTACTATGTTCCTAGGCATGCTTCTTCAACACATTCTTCCTCTTGGTGTTGAGACGTGCAAATTCCTCAACACCACTACTGTGTTTCTAGGCGTGCTTCCTCAACACATTCGTCCTCTTGGTATTGAGATGTGCAAATTCATCAACATCACTACTGTGTTTCTAGGCGTGCTTCCTCAACACATTCTTCCTCTTGGTATTGAGACGTGCAAATTCCTCAACACCACTACTGTGTTGCTAGGCATGCTTCCTCAACACATTTTTCCTGTTGGTGTTGAGACGTGCAAATTTCTCAACACCACCACTGTGTTGCTAGGAATGCTTCCTTAATACATTTTCCTCTTGGTGTTGAGACTTGCCAATTACTCAACACCATTACTGTGTTGCTAGGCGTGCTTCCTCGATTCATTCTTCCTCTTGGTGTTGAGACGTGCAGATTCCTCAACACTACTACTGTGTTGCTAGGCATGCTTCCTCGACACATTCTTCCTCTTGGTGTTGAGACGTGAAAATTCCTCAACACCACTACTGTGTTGCTAAGCATGCTTCCTCAACACATTTTCCTCTTGGTGTTGAGACTTGCCAATTACTCAACACCATTACTGCGTTTCTAGGCATGCTTCCTCGACACATTCTTCCTCTCGGTGTTGAGACGTGCAAATTCCTCAACACCACTATTGTGTTTCTAGGCATGCTTCCTCAACACCTTCTTCCTCTTGGTATTGAGACGTGCAAATTCCTCAACACCACTACTGTGTTGCTAGGCAAGCTTCCTCAACACATTCTTCCTCTTGGTGTTGAGACGTGCAAATTCCTCAACACCACTACTGTGTTGCTAGGCATGCTTCCTCGACACATTCTTCCTCTTGGTTTTGAGATGTGCAGATTCCTCAACACGACTACTGTGTTGCTAGGCATGCTTCCTCGACACATTCTTCCTCTTGGTGTTGAGACGTGCAAATTCCTCAACAACACCACTGTATTGCTAGGCATGCTTCCTCGACACATTCTTCCTCTTGGTGTTGAGATGAGAAAATTCCTCAACACCACTACTGTGTTGCTAGGCATGCTTCCTCGACACATTCTTCCTCTTGGTGTTGAGACGTGCAAATTTATCAACACCACTACTATGTTGCTAGGCATGCTTCCTCAACACATTCTTCCTCTTGGTGTTGAGATGAGCAAATTCCTGAATACCACTAATGTGTTTCTAGGCATGCTTCCTCAACACATTTTCCTCTTGGTGTTGAGACGTGCAAATTCCTCAACACCAATATTGTGTTGCTAGGCATGCTTCCTCGACACATTCTTCCTTTTGGTGTTGAGATGTCCAGATTCCTCAACACTACTACTGTGTTGCTAGGCATGCTTCCTCGACACATTCTTCCTCTTGGTGATGAGACGTGCAAATTCCTCAACAACACTACTGTGTTGCTAGGCATGCTTCCTCGACACATTCTTCCTCTTGGTGTTGAGATGCGAAAATTCCTCAACACCACTACTGTGTCTCTAGGCATGCTTCCTCAACACATTTTCCTCTTGGTGTTGAGACGTGCAAATTCCTCAACACCACTACTGTGTTTCTAGGCATGCTTCCTCAACATATTTTCTTCTTGGTGTTGAGACGTGCAAATTCCTCAACACCACTATTGTGTTTCTAGGCATGCTTTCTCAACACATTCTTCCTCTTGGTGTTGAGACGTGCAAATTTATCAACACCACTACTATGTTGCTAGGCATGCTTCTTCAACACATTCTTCCTCTTGGTGTTGAGATGTGCAAATTCCTGAACACCACTACTGTGTTTCCAGGCATGCTTCCTCAACACATTCTTCCTCTTGGTGTTGAGACGTGCAAATTCCTCAACACCACTACTGTGTTTCTAGGCGTGCTTCCTCAACACATTCGTCCTCTTGGTATTGAGATGTGCAAATTCATCAACATCACTACTGTGTTTCTAGGCGTGCTTCCTCAACACATTCTTCCTCTTGGTATTGAGACGTGCAAATTCCTCAACACCACTACTGTGTTGCTAGGCATGCTTCCTCAACACATTTTTCCTATTGGTGTTGAGACGTGCAAATTTCTCAACACCACCACTGTGTTGCTAGGAATGCTTCCTTAACACATTTTCCTCTTGGTGTTGAGACTTGCCAATTACTCAACACCATTACTGCGTTGCTAGGCGTGCTTCCTCGATTCATTCTTCCTCTTGGTGTTGAGACGTGCAGATTCCTCAACACTACTACTGTGTTGCTAGGCATGCTTCCTCGACACATTCTTCCTCTTGGTGTTGAGACGTGAAAATTCCTCAACACCACTACTGTGTTGCTAAGCATGCTTCCTCAACACATTTTCCTCTTGGTGTTCAGACTTGCCAATTACTCAACACCATTACTGCGTTTCTAGGCATGCTTCCTCTACACATTCTTCTTCTCGGTGTTGAGACGTGCAAATTCCTCAACACCACTATTGTGCTTCTAGGCATGCTTCCTCAACACCTTCTTCCTCTTGGTATTGAGACGTGCAAATTCCTCAACACCACTACTATGTTGCTAGGCAAGCTTCCTCAACACATTCTTCCTCTTGGTGTTGAGACGTGCAAATTCCTCAACACCACTACTGTGTTGCTAGGCATGCTTCCTCGACACATTCTTCCTCTTGGTGTTGAGATGTGCAGATTCCTCAACACGACTACTGTGTTGCTAGGCATGCTTCCTCGACACATTCTTCCTCTTGGTGTTGAGACGTGCAAATTCCTCAACAACACTACTGTATTGCTAGGCATGCTTCCTCGACACATTCTTCCTCTTGGTGTTGAGATGAGAAAATTCCTCAACACCACTACTGTGTTGCTAGGCATGCTTCCTCGACACATTCTTCCTCTTGGTGTTGAGACGTGCAAATTTATCAACACCACTACTATGTTGCTAGGCATGCTTCCTCAACACATTCTTCCTCTTGGTGTTGAGATGAGCAAATTCCTGAATACCACTACTGTGTTTCTAGGCATGCTTCCTCAACACATTCTTCCTCTTGGTGTTGAGACGTGCAAATTCCTAAACACCACTACTGTGTTTCTAGGCATGCTTCCTCAACACATTCTTCCTCTTGGTGTTGAGACGTGCAAATTCCTCAACACCACTACTGTGTTGCTAGGCATGCTTCCTCGACACATTCTTCCTCTTGGTGTTGAGATGTGCAGATTCCTCAACACGACTACTGTGTTGCTAGGCATGCTTCCTCGATACATTATTCCTCTTAGTGTTGAGACTTGCCAATTACTCAACACCATTACTGCGTTGCTAGGCGTGCTTCCTCGATTCATTCTTCCTCTTGGTGTTGAGACGTGCAGATTCCTCAACACTACTACTGTGTTGCTAGGCATGCTTCCTCGACACATTCTTCCTCTTGGTGTTGAGACGTGAAAATTCCTCAACACCACTACTGTGATGCTAAGCATGCTTCCTCAACACATTTTCCTCTTGGTGTTGAGACTTGCCAATTACTCAACACCATTACTGCGTTTCTAGGCATGCTTCCTCGACACATTCTTCCTCTCGGTGTTGAGACGTGCAAATTCCTCAACACCACTATTGTGTTTCTAGGCATGCTTCCTCAACACCTTCTTCCTCTTGGTATTGAGACGAGCAAATTCCTCAACACCACTACTGTGTTGCTAGGCAAGCTTCCTCAACACATTCTTCCTCTTGGTGTTGAGACGTGAAAATTCCTCAACACCACTACTGTGTTGCTAGGCATGCTTCCTCAACACATTTTTCCTGTTGGTGTTGAGACGTGCAAATTTCTCAACACCACCACTGTGTTGCTAGGAATGCTTCCTTAACACATTTTCCTCTTGGTGTTGAGACTTGCCAATTACTCAACACCATTACTGCGTTGCTAGGCGTGCTTCCTCGATTCATTCTTCCTCTTGGTGTTGAGACGTGCAGATTCCTCAACACTACTACTGTGTTGCTAGGCATGCTTCCTCGACACATTCTTCCTCTTGGTGTTGAGACGTAAAAATTCCTCAACACCACTACTGTGTTGCTAAGCATGCTTCCTCAACACATTTTCCTCTTGGTGTTGAGACTTGCCAATTACTCAACACCATTACTGCGTTTCTAGGCATGCTTCCTCGACACATTCTTCCTCTCGGTGTTGAGACGTGCAAATTCATCAACACCACTAATGTGTTTCTAGGCATGCTTCCTCAACACCTTCTTCCTCTTGGTATTGAGACACGCAAATTCCTCAACACCACTACTGTGTTGCTAGGCAAGCTTCCTCAACACATTCTTCCTCTTGGTGTTGAGACGTGCGAATTCCTCAACACCACTACTGTGTTGCTGGGCATGCTTCCTCGACACATTCTTCCTCTTGGTGTTGAGATGTGCAAATTCCTCAACACGACTACTTTGTTGCTAGGCATGCTTCCTCGACACATTCTTCCTCTTGGTGTTGAGACGTGCAAATTCCTCAACAACACTACTGTGTTGCTAGGCATGCTTCCTCAACACATTTTTCCTGTTGGTGTTGAGACGTGCAAATTTCTCAACACCACCACTGTGTTGCTAGGAATGGTTCCTTAACACATTTTCCTCTTGGTGTTGAGACTTGCCAATTACTCAACACCATTACTGCGTTGCTAGGCGTGCTTCCTCGATTCATTCTTCCTCTTGGTGTTGAGACGTGCAAATTCCTAAACACCCCTAATGTGTTGCTAGGCATGCTTCCTCAACACATTTTCCTCTTGGTGTTGAGACGTGCAAATTCCTCAACACCAATATTGTGTTGCTAGGCATGCTTCCTCGACACATTCTTCCTTTTGGTGTTGAGATGTGCAGATTCCTCAACACTACTACTGTGTTGCTAGGCATGCTTCCTCGACACATTCTTCCTCTTGGTGATGAGACGTGCAAATTCCTCAACAGCACTACTGTGTTGCTAGGCATGCTTCCTCGACACATTCTTCCTCTTGGTGTTGAGATGCGAAAATTCCTCAACACCACTACTGTGTCTCTAGGCATGATTCCTCAACACATTTTCCTCTTGGTGTTGAGACGTGCAAATTCCTCAACACCACTACTGTGTTTCTAGGCATGCTTCCTCAACATATTTTCTTCTTGGTGTTGAGACGTGCAAATTCCTCAACACCACTATTGTGTTTCTAGGCATGCTTTCTCAACACATTCTTCCTCTTGGTGTTGAGACGTGCAAATTTATCAACACCACTACTATGTTGCTAGGCATGCTTCTTCAACACATTCTTCCTCTTGGTGTTGAGATGTGCAAATTCCTGAACACCACTACTGTGTTTCCAGGCATGCTTCCTCAACACATTCTTCCCCTTGGTGTTGAGACGTGCAAATTCCTCAACACCACTACTGTGTTTTTAGGCGTGCTTCCTCAATACATTCGTCCTCTTGGTATTCAGATGTGCAAATTCATCAACATCACTACTGTGTTTCTAGGCGTGCTTCCTCAACACATTCTTCCTCTTGGTATTGAGACGTGCAAATTCCTCAACACCACTACTGTGTTACTAGGCATGCTTCCTCAACACATTTTTCCTGTTGGTGTTGAGACGTGCAAATTTCTCAACACCACCACTGTGTTGCTAGGAATGCTTCCTTAATACATTTTCCTCTTGGTGTTGAGACTTGCCAATTACTCAACACCATTACTGTGTTGCTAGGCGTGCTTCCTCGATTCATTCTTCCTCTTGGTGTTGAGACGTGCAGATTCCTCAACACTACTACTGTGTTGCTAGGCATGCTTCCTCGACACATTCTTCCTCTTGGTGTTGAGACGTGAAAATTCCTCAACACCACTACTGTGTTGCTAAGCATGCTTCCTCAACACATTTTCCTCTTGGTGTTGAGACTTGCCAATTACTCAACACCATTACTGCGTTTCTAGGCATGCTTCCTCGACACATTCTTCTTCTCGGTGTTGAGACGTGCAAATTCCTCAACACCACTATTGTGTTTCTAGGCATGCTTCCTCAACACCTTCTTCCTCTTGGTATTGAGACGTGCAAATTCCTCAACACCACTACTGTGTTGCTAGGCAAGCTTCCTCAACACATTCTTCCTCTTGGTGTTGAGACGTGCAAATTCCTCAACACCACTACTGTGTTGCTAGGCATGCTTCCTCGACACATTCTTCCTCTTGGTGTTGAGACGTGCAAATTCCTCAACACCACTACTGTGTTGCTAGGCATGCTTCCTCGACACATTCTTCCTCTTGGTGTTGAGATGAGAAAATTCCTCAACACCACTACTGTGTTGCTAGGCATGCTTCCTCGACACATTCTTCCTCTTGGTGTTGAGACGTGCAAATTTATCAACACCACTACTATGTTGTTAGGCATGCTTCCTCAACACATTCTTCCTCTTGGTGTTGAGATGAGCAAATTCCTGAATACCACTACTGTGTTTCTAGGCATGCTTCCTCAACACATTCTTCCTCTTGGTGTTGAGACGTGCAAATTCCTAAACACCACTACTGTGTTGCTAGGCATGCTTCCTCAACACATTTTCCTCTTGGTGTTGAGACGTGCAAATTCCTCAAAACCAATATTGTGTTGCTAGGCATGCTTCCTCGACACATTCTTCCTTTTGGTGTTGAGATGTGCAGATTCCTCAACACTACTACTGTGTTGCTAGGCATGCTTCCTCGACACATTCTTCCTCTTGGTGTTGAGACGTGCAAATTCCTCAACAGCACTACTGTGTTGCTAGGCATGCTTCCTCGACGCATTCTTCCTCTTGGTGTTGAGATGCGAAAATTCCTCAACACTACTACTGTGTTGCTAGGCATGCTTCCTCAACACATTTTTCTCTTGGTGTTGAGACGTGCAAATTCCTCAACACCACTACTGTGTTTCTAGGCATGCTTCATCAACATATTTTCTTCTTGGTGTTGAGACGTGCAAATTCCTCAACACCACTACTGTGTTTCTAGGCGTGCTTCCTCAACACATTCTTCCTCTTGGTGTTGAGACGTATAAATTCCTCAACACCACTACTGTGTTGCAAGGCATGCTTCCTCAACACATTCTTCCTCTTGGTGTTGAGACGTGCAAATTTATCAACACCACTACTATGTTGCTAGGCATGCTTCCTCAACACATTCTTCCTCTTGGTGTTGAGATGTGCAAATTCCTGAACACCACTACTGTGTTTCCAGGCATGCTTCCTCAACACATTCTTCCTCTTGGTGTTGAGACGTGCAAATTCCTCAACACCACTACTGTGTTTCTAGGCGTGCTTCCTCAACACATTCGTCCTCTTGGTATTGAGATGTGCAAATTCATCAACATCACTACTGTGTTTCTAGGCGTGCTTCCTCAACACATTCTTCCTCTTGGTATTGAGACGTGCAAATTCCTCAACACCACTACTGTGTTGCTAGGCATGCTTCCTCAACACATTTTTCCTATTGGTGTTGAGACGTGCAAATTTCTCAACACCACCACTGTGTTGCTAGGAATGCTTCCTTAACACATTTTCCTCTTGGTGTTGAGACTTGCCAATTACTCAACACCATTACTGCGTTGCTAGGCGTGCTTCCTCGATTCATTCTTCCTCTTGGTGTTGAGACGTGCAGATTCCTCAACACTACTACTGTGTTGCTAGGCATGCTTCCTCGACACATTCTTCCTCTTGGTGTTGAGACGTGAAAATTCCTCAACACCACTACTGTGTTGCTAGGCATGCTTCCTCAACACATTTTCCTCTTGGTGTTGAGACTTGCCAATTACTCAACACCATTACTGCGTTTCTAGGCATGCTTCCTCGACACATTCTTCCTCTTGGTGTTGAGACGTGCAAATTCCTCAACACCACTATTGTGTTTCTAGGCATGCTTCCTCAACACATTCTTCCTCTTGGTATTGAGACGTGCAAATTCTTCAACACCACTACTGTGTTTCTAGGCAAGCTTCCTCAACACATTCTTCCTCTTGGTGTTGAGACGTGCAAATTTCTCAACACCACTACTGTGTTGCTAGGCATGCTTCCTCGACACATTCTTCCTCTTGGTGTTGAGATGTGCAGATTCCTCAACACTACTACTGTGTTGCTAGGCATGCTTCCTCGACACATTCTTCCTATTGGTGTTGAGACGTGCAAATTCCTCAAAATCACTACTGTGTTGCTAGGCATGCTTCCTCGACACATTCTTCCTCTTGGTGTTGAGATGCGAAAATTCCTCAACACCACTACTGTGTTGCTAGGCATGCTTCCTCAACACATTTTCCTCTTGGTGTTGAGACGTGCAAATTCCTCAACACCACTACTGTGTTTCTAGGCATTGTTCCTCAACATATTTTCTTCTTGGTGTTGAGACGTGCAAATTCCTCAACACAACTACTGTGTTTCTAGGCATGCTTTCTCAACACATTCTTCCTCTTGGTGTTGAGGGATGAGTGCCAAATAATGTATATATTTATCCCTTTTTGTTGGCATTTAACTCATCTTTTGTGCATTAATTCTACATTTTATCCCATATTCTGTATTTTCATTGTTTTCAAGAATAAATATTTTTCTTAATTAATTTTGCATTTTTAGGTACCAAATAAAGTCTGGATGATTTGCGGAGCAGAAAAGTAGTGAAAAGCCGGAAGAAATTACGCAAGGAAGCCGCAAAGAATGGTGCGCACAAGACCAAAAAGCTAGGAATGGGCTCAAGAAGGAAGAATTGTCCTTAAAGAAGATATGGGCTTGGCATACCCAAGGCCCAAAACCCTTACCCAAACCCATTTTCTATATCCATACCTGCCTCCATTCTCAGCCGTTAGATCGGATCCATCTCATCATCCAATGGTCGCTTCTTCATCGTTCATCAAAATCTGAAGTCCCTGCAAAACACCATAGTACCTAAATTTCAAGCCTTCAGATTAGATCACATTTAGAACCTACGGTCGCTTCTTTGCCTGCGCATCAAATCTCGATACTTCCGCTTAACACTACAACACCTAACCTCGATCTTCGTCGTTAACTTCGTTGTATCAAGACATCCGACGGTCGCTACCAGCCTCTTCAGGGGTAGCCATCCGATTCACCTACCAGCTTCGCATCCAGTGACTCAGATTCGCCAACATCGAACTTTGATATCCCGCCTCACACACTAGCAACCTATACCTATTAACCTAAAAACATCGACCATTCTCTTCTCTTTCTTCTTCTCCCTCTTTCTCCCCTACCCCGACAGTTGCAGAGCCACCACCACCTTCTCCACCTGCTCTGACTCCATCACCACCTCTACCTGTCTCACACCATCCCTAAACTACCAACCCATCATCACCCCCTAACTATCTAGCCCCCTATTCCCTCAATCTCTCACGTTTCTTCCCTGAAACCCTAAGCGTGATAGGTTGATGAAGTAGGTGACCTAGAGATGAAATTGAAGCATGGGAATTACGCAAGGGAAGCAGAGAAGACATGGGTCGATGCTAATTGAAGAGAAATCGCATCAAAGAAGGTAAAATCTGAAACCCTAATTTCTCTGCCAAATTAGGTATTTGGGAAATTGTCCCCAATTTTCAATTGAAAATAAAAACACATGGAGAAGAACAGAGATGATAGGGGTATGGTTGAATTAAGTGAATTAGGTGAGAAATCCTAATTATGTACTGTTTGATTTTGGGGATTTTTGGGGAAGAACCCTAATTTTGTAATTTTGGGAAATTGGGTCTGTGGGTATAAATAGGAACTGTGGTGTGTGTAATGTGTATCTCTGGACTAGCCAGTGTATCCCCATGAGGGCTGGACTAGCCAGTTCCTCTTGGGTAGATTTTTCTTCCCTGTTTTGTATTTGTAGACTTAATTTTAATTTGCAATTTTAATTCCAAATTCAGTTTTAGTTTGTCTTGTTTTCAATTCATGTTTTGCTATCCATGTTTTTCCATGTTCTGTGTATTGTTCAGTTTCTCCATTTGATGTAATGTTCTGTACTGTTTCTGTTATGTATGTTATGAATCCCAAATGCTAGGACTAGATGAAATCATGAACCAGCTGAGATAGTCTTCATCATGTGCAGCTCATGTTCAGTGTTGCTAAGCCCTTAGACTAGTTGTGCTTTAATCAGACAATTAGCACTTTGGTAATTCTCTTAGCTGTGAGTAGAATATCCTTTAGGTTAATGGTGGATTCAACATCCTAGTGTTCTTTCATCACTCTTGATTACTGTCTCCCTTCATTGCTGTTTTCTCAATAGTTCACTGATAGTTTAATGTTTAGTTTTGTGTTTAATGTTAGTTCACTTTTAGTGTCAACTGTCAGTTCACTGTAGTGTTTAAGGTTTAGTTCCTCAAATGTTATGTTTGTTCATTGTGAAGTAATGGAATGTTAGGCTAGAAGCCTTAGAGCATTGTGTTGATTGAGCAATGGGGAGAAACTAGTGCTCACTAGTGACTGTGAGCAAACTAGTTCTCTTCCCACTCTAGTTGTATGCCTAGGCTCCCAACTTTGCCTTGCATTTTTTTTGTTCTTGCTCACCTTCACCATCTCCACTGCCCTTGGCTCATAGCCTTGGTTTACTTCAATACCATTGCTTCACATCATCTTCACTGGCACCTTTCTTTTACCACTTTCTTTTGTAACTTACTTTGCTTCGTTGGCACTTTGCCACTGTTAACAATCACCATTTCACTGCCATTGTATATGCTTCCATTGTTTCATTGTCTTTACCACTGTCACTTTAGTGTTTTTGTCTCACTGTTTTCTTATTCACTTCATCTGTTTTCTTTCTCTGTTTCTTTTCTGTTTTCATTTCACTGTCACTCTTTGATACACTATATCTTTGTTACTCTTCACTACTGTTTCTTTACCTTCACTGTTCTTTCTTTGCCATTGTTTTTTTGTCCTTCCTGGTTTGTTCTCTGTTTCTTTGTCATTGTAGACTGTTAGGTTAAGGCCAAAAGCCCAGCTCATTGCTAGGGTGAAGCAAAATCCCAAATTCTAAATCAAAAGCCCAGTTCACTGTTACCAAGCCCAGTTCACTAGTGAACTGTTAAGCCCTAGTCCACAGTTCTCTCCAAAAGCCTAGTTTACTGATAGGCTAAAGCTAAAGCCCAGTTCATTCCCAAAGAACTCAAAGGCCCAAAGCACAATCATAACCCATTGGTTACCAAAATCCATTGGTACCCAAAGCCCAACAATAGCAATTTAGAGCCCAAATAGCTAGAAACTCCAAACACTCCCAATCTCTGTGGATCGACCCGTATTTGCACGAGCTACAACTGACGACCGTGCACTTGCGGTATTACTGTAGGCCCTGCCATCTTTATCTTTGCTCTTCATTTTATACACCAATCCGGGCCTGCCAAGTTTTTGGCGCCGCTGCCGGGGATTGGTGCTGTGTTTTTCTTGTAGTTTTATTAGCTATTTTTGCATTTCACTGCATAGCATTTGCATCTGCATCTGCTTCACTTCATTTGCTGTTGGACCTGCTGTTCTGAACCTGTTTTTCCTCTGCTGGGACGCCACCAAGGAAAAGAACCAAAGCCCAACTGGGTTTTTGCAACAATATCAGAGCAGCTGGGCTGTGCTTAAAAGGTAACCCATTTAAGAGAACCCGAATTGTGGGCTTCCAATTCTTAATTGTGGGCTTGTAATATTAAAGCCAATTTTTGGGCTTTTTATTTTCTGTTGGGTTTGTAATTAATTTTTGTGGGCTTGTTTGTTTAATTTGTGGGCTTGTATTTAATTTTTGTGAGCTTGTTTAATTTGGACTGGTATTTTGTATTCTGGGTTTTTAAACCCAGCTGAGCTTGTAACCGATCACGCTAAGTTAACTCGTTAGTGGGCCGAGTACCCAAATTCTAGGCCGAGATTTTGGACTCAGTTTCACCAAACGTTTTCAAACCAGCTGAGCCAAAGCAAACACAAAACCAACAGTGGGCTTGCTCCCATTCAAAAACCAAATTTTATTTTCTGATAAAAAAAAAAATAATAAAAATAAAAAAAAATAAAAAAAAATTTGCTCCTTATTTCAAAAAACAAAATTTTCCCAAAAATCCAAACCCATTAAAACCAAATATTTTCCCCAAAAATCCAAACCCTTTAAAACCAAATAGTGGGCTTTGTGTCTTTACAATATGGGCCAACCTAGTGCTCTCCATGAATACATGTATCCCACAATAAAAATTCCATTATCATGTATTGTCTTACCTCAAACCAATAACCCTTTTAAAATAAATGCAAGCATGATACAAATACTTCCTTTATTTCGAGGGTTCGATTCTGAGAACCCCTATACTCATGTAAGAGAGTTTGAACAAATTTGTCGGACTATGCAACCTGATCATATGTCCGAAGACTCTTTGAAATTGCGTTTGTTTACATTTTCTCTAAAGGAAAGGGCCAAAACATGGTTTTACGGTTTGAGACCACAATCAATCAACACTTGGGACCAACTCACAGATCTATTTTTCAAAAAATTCTTTCCACATCATAGGACCATCGCTATTCGTCAAAGTATCAATTGTTTTGTCCAATTGGATGAGGAAACTGTTTTTGACTATTTTGAACGTTTTAATGATCTGTTGAGCGAATGTCCACACCATGGATTTGAGAAGTGGAGACTTGTCGCTATCCTCTATGAGGGACTAGACTTTAAATCTCGAGCCATGGTTGAGTGTATGTGTAATGGTGAATTTCTTGATAAAACTGTGGATGATGCATGGAAATTTTTAGCTGAGATTGCAGAGAAAACCCGTCACTGGGAATCCATTAGGGAAACTGAGACACTGTCACATGATATAGGTGGTAATAAATTGAACTTTGGAAATAGCATGTCTAGTCCTTCTCATGTGTATGATATTGAATATGAACCTGATCTAGAGGAACATGAGTTGACTAATGACACCACAACTGCTAATAGGGACAAGTATGCATATTACTATGATGATGATGATGATGATGTTATGTTAGAAGAACATGTCTATGCTGAAAATGTTGTGGAACCTTTGGTTTCAAATACATTAGGCTTTTCTGCCCCGACCTTCATGAATGATATTTCTTCTAGTATTTCATATGCATGTGATGTTGATACTGATTTAGATATTGTGCAATTATCCTGTGAAGAGCATGACTTAGGTAAATCTTCTGTTGACACTAATGATCCTATGCATGAAAACATAGTTGATGTGTCTGATTCCATACTTAAGCCACAATATATTGCTTCTGTTGATGATAATTTGAATATATTGGATAACCATGATTCTGAATTAGGACTTGTGCAAATTTTTTGTGATGATGAGCATGCTACACATCTTGAGTGTGACTTAGATAATGCTGATGTGACTGATAATATTGATACTCTTGATCTCATGCATGTGAGACGCTTAGATGTCACTTTCTTGCCTAAGTCACAATCTGATAGCCTTGTATCCTACCTAGATTTAGTTTGTCACAATATTGTCAAACCAATTTTCATGAAAATACCTAATCCAGGCCTGGAACTGTGTGCCTCTCAAGTCCTCTTGGACTATTTTGCATCTAAGTATAATATCTTTGAGGAACCACAGTTGGAATTAGCATGTGTACCCGTCCCTAGCAAAGTTCATTTCGAATTAGACCTTGTGCATGATGAACCCCAAAAACTGCGAGATTTTGTTTCCAAAATTTTATCCATTGAAAAATCCAGGTTTGGGGGTAGCTCATTTTGTTTCACAGCTTCACTTGCATGCCTATCATATTATTATTGTGTGAAGCTGTTGAAACCTCTACACTTTGTCTTTTGGGTTGATCCTCAACTCTTTAGATTGTTAGTGTATGGTGAATTTTTTGTATATAATCCAGTAGATAAAATTTCTTAAAAACCTTTTTGTTCATTTTGTATATATTTTGCTAATCCAATATGATCTCGGCTGACATATGTTGGATTCTTGCCTTGAATAACGGAGTTCTAATATTGCTTTCGCCGAAATCGGGTATTCTCTTTCCTTTTTCTCTACTCAACATGATCCTCTTCATATGTTGTATTATAATTTTGTTCATATTTTGAAACATTGAGGATAATGTTTAGTTTAGGTTTGGGGGTGAAAAGTAGATACTTTGATAATATTCCATAATTGAAAACAAGAACTCCTTCTTTTTGAAAAAAATGAAAAAATCAAAATTAAAAATTAAAAATTGAAAAAAACATAAAAATGGAGCTCATTTACCTTGAAATGTTGACTCTTGTGCAAATATGTATTTTTATTAGGAGTCTTAGTCTAGATATTTAGGCACCCTGATTCTAGCACAATTCACATAGTGATAAGAAACTTGCACGCGCACGATATACCAATACATGTATAGCCTCATCCTTGAGGTGTTCTATCGGAAGTTTTAGTTGCCAATCACTTTAGAATACTGAACGAAACTTGACTAGCTTGTTCTTTGGTTGGTTGGGATAGAAGGTGGAGGTTACATTAAGAAAGACAACCATCGAATTTAACTGGGTGCATGAAAAAGGGCTACCTCTTGCAAAGTGTCATGTAATCTTTTGTTTCCTTTTGTATATGTATCAAAAGTGTTTCCTTTTCAAAAAAAGAAAAAGAAAAAAAAGAATGAAAAAAATGAAAAAATAAATCAAGTATTTATCAATTCCATCCTCTCTTGTTCCAAAAATAAAAGAGAGTAGTCAATGTAAATAAGAGTCATGTAAATAGTCAATTTGTTGTTTCATTGTAATAAGCAAGGAAGGGTGTATGCCATTGATGTACAACGCGAGTAATTGTGAAATACCTCCAACTCATTCACAATTCTCGTAAAGTCCGGACAGCTAGCTAGATTTCGACCTTGGTTCTTAGCCTGAGAAACTATCTCTTGGTGATTAGTAGTCATAACATCCGATCTTTCTTTACACATGTGTAGATACACTTTACACTCTTATCACATGTCTTTATTTGTTATCAGTGCTAGGATTGTGCCTTGGATAGCTAGATTGACATCTCCATTTTGCTGTGAGCATAAACTGACTTGCACATGTCACATTTGATGGAATCTGAGCTTATATTTTGACCTAGAACTTTGTAGGTACGTTCTAAGCAAACCTTCACGAGACTTCACTCGTCCACTAGGGACACTTAGTGGTTTAAAAGGCTTAGTGCATACGCTAAATGCATTCGAGAGACCAGCGACAGTGGTATAGGTAGGATTTCCTTAGCTTTGTTTTACTTGAGGACAAGTAAAATTCAGGTTTGGGGGTATTTGATGAGTGCTAAAAAGTGCATATTTCTATATATTATTCTTGGCATTTAACTCATCTTTTGTGCGTTAATTCTACATTTTATCCCATATTCTGTATTTTCATTGTTTTCAAGAATAAATATTTTTATTAATTAATTTTGCATTTTTAGGTAATAAATAAAGTTCGGATGAGTCGCGGAGCGAAAAGAGCAGAAAAGTAGTGAAAAGCCGGGAGAAATTACGCAAGGAAGCTGCGAAGAATGGTGCGCACAACCTCATTTTCTACACACAAAAGCGCCTCCGACCTCAGCCATCAGATCATTTCTCAGAAGCATCCGACGGTCGCTCCTTGCTGATCATCAAAATCTGATGTCTCTGCCAAGCACCACAGCGCTGAAATTCCAAGCCTTCAGATTAGATGGTAGCTGAATCCAACGGTTGCTCCCTTGCTGTTCATCAAAGTTTGATATCCCCGCCTTACACTACAACACCTAACCCCATCTAGAGCCGTTAACTTCGTTGTATCCCTTCATCCGACGGTCGCTCCTCGCTTGCCTCCGCATCACCGTCCGATCCACCTACCATCGTCACATCCTACGGACCAGATCGCGAAACATCATCCCTCGCTGCAACCGCTCAACACTACAGTACCAAACACCCTACACCTCTACCAAACGCCCCCCTCTTCCCAAATCAGTCGACCACCCTCCCCTTCTCCCAAAATCAGTTGCAGAACCACCATACCGCCTGCAACTTCCCTGCCACCACCAGACCTCGAGCTCCACCACCACCACAAACACCTGACAACACCACCACCATCTCCATCACCCGACAACAAAACCCATCATCCTATTTCACCCATTTCATTAACCCTACCCACTGTTAGGGTTTTGACATGAGAGAACTAGGTTGATGGGAACTGAATTCGTAGCAGAGGAGCAGAAGAAAGCATGGGTCATCGACAAGAAGGACAAGGAACAACAAACAAGGAAATTTGGTGAGTGATTTTGAAAATCGAAAAAACCCTAATTTCAAATTTAGGGTTTCTTAAATTTGGGGATGTTTTGTAAACTATAAAAGGGAAGTGTTAGGGATGTAAAAACTGTTCTTGGGCTAGCCAAGTTTCCCCCTAATTGGGTTAGGTTTGATTTTAATTTCACTTTCAATTTTAACCATTTGCATATTTTTCTCCTTGTTCACTGTTAGTGTTAATGTCTGGATGTTTCATAGTTTGATGTTTAGTTAGCTCAATATTGTTAGTTTGATTTTAATTTCAATCTATAATGTGTTAATGCTCCTGTTAGTTATAGTTAATGTGCATGTTCTGCTACTATTTTTCAATGTGTTCTGTGTATATTCTCTGTTAATGTGCATATTCTGTTTTGTCTTGTAAATGTTCTCATGTTGTTCATGTCATTCTTAGATGTGTGAAATGTTCTAGGATAGAATTGAATCAAGGTAAACCACATTTTACTCTCACAGTGCATATCATGTATGCTTTGTAGTTAGGATAAAACTATGTGATATTACCACAACTCATACCTAGTTGATATTGTCAAATTCTCTGACTAATTGTGCTTTAGTCAGACATTTAGTGCTTAGGATTGACACTTTAGTTGTGATTCAACTGTCCATTGGTGAAACACCCTAGGTAAAAGGCAGGCTTGAACCTTTACCTTTACCTGCTTTAGGGAAGAATTGGCATGATCAGCTGAGTTCATCCTCTTGTCCTCACTGTTTTGTTCTTATTTTGTTCTTTTTCATATTTAGACTCATTCCATTGTTTATTGTTTTCTTTCTTTCATTTGCTATTTTCATCACCACCCTGCCCTTGGCCTTAGGCCTTGGTTCAATTTGATTTGTCCCTTATTTTTGCCTCTGCCAAGCTGCTGCCACTTCTTCTCCTGCTGCAGCTCCATTCTGCTGCACCACTTCTGTTGCTGCTGCAGCTTCTTCTGCTGTAGCTGCTGTTGCCTCCTGCATCTGAGCCTTTGCAGCTGCTGCTGCCAAACTGCTGCAGCTCTTGCACTGCTGCTGCCAATCCATTTCTGCTGTTGCTGCCTTTCTGCAGCTGCTGCTGCCTTCCAAGGCCAACTGAGTCCAAGGTCTTAAGCCCAACTCACAAGTGAACTGTTAAGCCCAAGTCATAGTTGAACTGTTGAGCCCAAAGCTCAATCCAGTTTCTAGAACCAAAGCCCATTTGCACTTTAAATATAACTGAGCCCAAGCTCAGTTCATTTTATGTTTAACAAACCAACTAAGCCCAATCCATTCAAAGGGTATTCAAACCCAATAGTACATTAAGCCCAACACTTCCAAAGGGCTTCTAAGCCCAAAGCAAATCTAGGAACCCAATTTAGCTAAAACACTTCCGAAACACACCCAATCTCTGTGGATCGACCCGTACTTGCACGAGCTACAACTGACGACCGTGCACTTGCGGTATTACTGTAGGCCCGCGTTTTTCTGCGCATAATTTTATACCCTTTCAAGGCCTGCCAGCATGCCTTGCAACACAGTAGTGGTGTTGAGTAATTTGAAAGTCTCAATACCGAGAGGAAAATATGTTGAGGAAGCATGTCTAGCAACACAGTAGTGTTGTTGAGGAATTTGCAAGTCTCAACACCAAGAGGAAGAATGTGTCGAGCAAGCATGCCTAGCAACACAGTATTGGTGTTGAGGAATTTGCACGTCTCAACACCAAGAGGAAGAATGTGTTGAGGAAGCATGCCTAGAAACACAGTAGTGGTGTTTAGGAATTTGCACGTCTCAACACCAAGAGGAAGAATGTGTTGAGGAAGCATGCCTAGAAACACAGTAGTGGTATTCAGGAATTTGCTCATCTCAACACCAAGAGGAAGAATGTGTTGAGGAAGCATGCCTAGCAACATAGTAGTGGTGTTGATAAATTTGCACGTCTCAACACCAAGAGGAAGAATGTGTCGAGGAAGCATGCCTAGCAACACAGTAGTGGTGTTGAGGAATTTTCTCATCTCAACACCAAGAGGAAGAATGTGTCGAGGAAGCATGCCTAGCAATACAGTAGTGTTGTTGAGGAATTTGCACGTCTCAACACCAAGAGGAAGAATGTGTCGAGGAAGCATGCCTAGCAACACAGTAGTCGTGTTGAGGAATCTGCACATCTCAACACCAAGAGGAAGAATGTGTCGAGGAAGCATGCCTAGCAACACAGTACTGGTGTTGAGGAATTTGCACGTCTCAACACCAAGAGGAAGAATGTGTTGAGGAAGCTTGCCTAGCAACACAGTAGTGGTGTTGAGGAATTTGCACGTCTCAATACCAAGAGGAAGAAGGTGTTGAGGAAGCATGCCTAGAAACACAATAGTGGTGTTGAGGAATTTGCACGTCTCAACACCGAGAAGAAGAATGTGTCGAGGAAGCATGCCTAGAAACGCAGTAATGGTGTTGAGTAATTGGCAAGTCTCAACACCAAGAGGAAAATGTGTTGAGGAAGCATGCTTAGCAACACAGTAGTGGTGTTGAGGAATTTTCACGTCTCAACACCAAGAGGAAGAATGTGTCGAGGAAGCATGCCTAGCAACACAGTAGTAGTGTTGAGGAATCTGCACGTCTCAACACCAAGAGGAAGAATGAATCGAGGAAGCACGCCTAGCAACACAGTAATGGTGTTGAGTAATTGGCAAGTCTCAACACCAAGAGGAAAATGTATTAAGGAAGCATTCCTAGCAACACAGTGGTGGTGTTGAGAAATTTGCACGTCTCAACACCAACAGGAAAAATGTGTTGAGGAAGCATGCCTAGTAACACAGTAGTGGTGTTGAGGAATTTGCACGTCTCAATACCAAGAGGAAGAATGTGTTGAGGAAGCACGCCTAGAAACACAGTAGTGATGTTGATGAATTTGCACATCTGAATACCAAGAGGACGAATGTATTGAGGAAGCACGCCTAAAAACACAGTAGTGGTGTTGAGGAATTTGCACGTCTCAACACCAAGGGGAAGAATGTGTTGAGGAAGCATGCCTGGAAACACAGTAGTGGTGTTCAGGAATTTGCACATCTCAACACCAAGAGGAAGAATGTGTTGAAGAAGCATGCCTAGCAACATAGTAGTGGTGTTGATAAATTTGCACGTCTCAACACCAAGAGGAAGAATGTGTTGAGAAAGCATGCCTAGAAACACAATAGTGGTGTTGAGGAATTTGCACGTCTCAACACCAAGAAGAAAATATGTTGAGGAAGCATGCCTAGAAACACAGTAGTGGTGTTGAGGAATTTGCACGTCTCAACACCAAGAGGAAAATGTGTTGAGGAAGCATGCCTAGAGACACAGTAGTGGTGTTGAGGAATTTTCGCATCTCAACACCAAGAGGAAGAATGTGTCGAGGAAGCATGCCTAGCAACACAGTAGTGTTGTTGAGGAATTTGCACGTCTCATCACCAAGAGGAAGAATGTGTCGAGGAAGCATGCCTAGCAACACAGTAGTAGTGTTGAGGAATCTGCACATCTCAACACCAAAAGGAAGAATGTGTCGAGGAAGCATGCCTAGCAACACAATATTGGTTTTGAGGAATTTGCACGTCTCAACACCAAGAGGAAAATGTGTTGAGGAAGCATGCCTAGCAACACAGTAGTGGTGTTTAGGAATTTGCACGTCTCAACACCAAGAGGAAGAATGTGTTGAGGAAGCATGCCTAGAAACACAGTAGTGGTATTCAGGAATTTGCTCATCTCAACACCAAGAGGAAGAATGTGTTGAGGAAGCATGCCTAGCAATATAGTAGTGGTGTTGATAAATTTGCACGTCTCAACACCAAGAGGAAGAATGTGTCGAGGAAGCATGCCTAGCAACACAGTAGTGGTGTTGAGGAATTTGCACGTCTCAACACCAAGAGGAAGAATGTGTCGAGGAAGCATGCCTAGCAACACAGTAGTGGTGTTGAGGAATCTGCACATCTCAACACCAAGAGGAACAATGTGTCGAGAAAGTATGCCTAGCAACACAGTAGTGTTGTTGAGGAATTTGCAAGTCTCAACACCAAGAGGAAGAATATGTCGAGAAAGCATGCCTAGCAACACAGTAGTAGTGTTGAGGAATCTGCACTTCTCAACACCAAGAGGAAGAATGTGTCGAGGAAGCATGCCAAGAAACACAGTAGTGGTGTTGAGGAATTTGCACGTCTCAACACCAAGAGGAAGAATGTGTTGAGGAAACATGCCTAGAAACACAGTAGTGGTGTTCGGGAATTTGCACATCTCAATACCAAGAGGAAGAATGTGTTGAGGAATCATGCCTAGCAACATAGTAGTGGTGTTGATAAATTTGCACGTCTCAACACCAAGAGGAAGAATGTGTTGAGGAAGCATGCCTTGCAACACAGTAGTGGTGTTGAGTAATTTGCAAGTCTCAACACCGAGAGGAAAATGTGTTGAGGAAGCATGCCTAGCAACATAGTGGTGGCGTTGAGAAATTTTCACGTCTCAACACCAAGAGGAAGAATGTTTTGAGAAAGCATGCCTAGAAACACAGTAGTGGTGTTGAGGAATTTGCACGTCTCAACACCAAGAAGAAAATATGTTGAGGAACAATGCCTAGAAACACAGTAGTGGTGTTGAGGAATTTGCACGTCTAAACACCAAGAGGAAAATGTGTTGAGGAAGCATGCCTAGCAACACAGTAGTGGTGTTGAGAAATTTTCGCATCTCAACACCAAGAGGACGAATGTGTCGAGGAAGCATGCCTAGCAACACAGTAGTGCTGTTGAGGAATTTGCACGTCTCAACACCAAGAGGAAGAATGTGTCGAGGAAGCATGCCTAGGAACACAGTAGTAGTGTTGAGGAATCTGCACATCTCAACACCAAGAGGAAGAATGTGTCGAGGAAGCATGCCTAGCAACACAGTAGTGGTGTTGAGGAATTTGCACGTCTCAACACCAAGAGGAAGAATGTGTTGAGGAAGCTTGCCTAGGAACACAGTAGTGGTGTTGAATAATTTGAACGTCTCAATACCAAGAGGAAGAATGTGTTGAGGAAGCATGCCTAAAAACACAGTAGTGGTGTTGAGGAATTTGCACGTCTCAACACCAAGAGGAAGAATGTGTTGAAGAAGCATGCCTAGAAACATAATAGTGGTGTTCAAGTATTTGCACATCTCAACACCAAGAGGAAGAATGTGTTGAGGAAGCATGCCTAGCAACATAGTAGTGGTGTTGATAAATTTGCACGTCTCAACACCAAGAGGAAGAATGTGTTGAGCAAGCATGCCTTGCAACACAATAGTGGTGTTGAGTAATTTGCAAGTGTCAACACCGAGAGGAAAATGTGTTGAGGAAGCATGCCTAGCAACACAGTGGTGGTGTTGAGGAATTTTCACGTCTCAACACCAAGAGGGAGAATGTGTTGAGAAAACATGCCTAGAAACACAGTAGTGGTGTTGAGGAATTTGCACGTCTCAACACCAAGAAGAAAATATGTTGAGGAAGCATGCCTAGAAACACAGTAGTGGTGTTGATGAATTTGCTCGTCTCAACACCAAGCGGAAAATGTGTTGAGGAAGCATGCCTAGCAACACAGTAGTGGTGTTGCGGAATTTTCGCATCTCAACACCAAGAGGAAGAATGTGTCGAAGAAGCATGCCTAGCAACACAGTAGTGGTGTTGAGGAATTTGCACGCCTCAAAACCAAGAGGAAAATGTGTCGAGGAAGCATTCCTAGAAACACAGTAGTGGTGTTGAGTAATTTGCACGTCTCAACACCAAGAGGAAGAATGTGTCGAGGAAGCATGCCTAGCAACACAGTAGTAGTGTTGAGGAATCTGCACGTCTCAACACCAAGAGGAAGAATGTGTCGAGGAAGCATGCCTAGCAACGCAGTAATGGTGTTGAGTAATTGGAAAGTCTCAACACCAAGAGGAAAATGTGTTGAGGAAGCATTCCTAACAACACAGTGGTGGTGTTGAGGAATTTGCACGTCTCAACACCAAGAGGAAGAATATGTTGAAGAAGCATGCCTAGAAACATAATAGTGGTGTTCAGGTATTTGCACATCTCGACACCAAGAGGAAGAATGTGTTGAGGAAGCATGCCTAGCAACATAGTAGTGGTGTTGATAAATTTGCACGTCTCAACACCAAGAGGAAGAATGTGTTGAGCAAGCATGCCTTGCAACACAGTAGTGGTGTTGAGTAATTTGCAAGTGTCAACACCGAGAGGAAAATGTGTTGAGGAAGCATGCCTAGCAACACAGTGGTGGTGTTGAGGAATTTTCACGTCTCAACACCAAGAGGGAGAATGTGTTGAGAAGACATGCCTAGAAACACAGTAGTGGTGTTGAGGAATTTGCACGTCTCAATACCAAGAGGAAGAATTTTTTGAGGAAGCATGCCTAGAAACACAATAGTGATGTTGAGGAATTTACACGTTTCAACACCAAGAGAAAATGTGTTGAGGAAGCATGCTAGCAATACAGTAGTGGTGTTTAGGAATTTGCACGTCTCAGCACCAAGAGGAAGAATGTGTTGAGGAAGCATGCCTAGAAACACGGTAGTGGTGTTCAGGAATTTGCACATCTCAACACCAAGAGGAAGAATGTGTTGAGGAAGCATGCCTAGAAACACAGTAGTGGTAATGATGAATTTGCACGTCTCAACACCAAGAGGAAGAATGTGTCGAGGAAGAATGCCTAGCAACACAATAGTGGTGTTGAGGAATTTACACGTCTCAACACCAAGAGGAAGAATATGTTGAGGAAGCATGCCTTGCAACACAGTAGTGGTATTGAGAAATTTGCAAGTGTACCAAGATGAAAATGTGTTGAGGAAGCATGTCTAGCAACACAGTGGTGGTGTTGAGTAATTTGCAAGTCTTAACACCAAGAGGAAAATGTATTGAGGAAGCATGCCTAGCAACACAGTGGTGGTGTTGAGGATCTTTCACGCCTCAACACCAAGAGGAAGAATGTGTCGAGGAAGCATGCCTAGCAACACAGTAGTGCTGTTGAGGAATTTGCAAGTCTCAACACCAAGAGGAAGAATATGTCGAGAAAGCATGCCTAGCAACACAGTCGTAGTGTTGAGAAATCTGCACATCTCAACACCAAGAGGAAGAATGTGTCGAGGAAGCATGCCAAGCAATACAGTAGTGGTGTTGAGAAATTTGCACGTCTCAACACCAAGAGGAAGAATGTGTTGAGGAAACATGCCTAAAAACACAGTAGTGGTGTTCAGGAATTTGCACATCTCAACAGCAAGAGAAAGAATGTGTTGAGGAAGCATGCCTAGCAACATAGTAGTGGTGTTTATAAATTTGCACGTCTCAACACCAAGAGGAAGAATGTGTTGAGGAAGCATGCCTAGCAACACAGTGGTGGTGTTGAGAAATTTTCACGTCTCAACACCATGAGGAAGAATGTGTTGAGAAAGCATGCCTAGAAACACAGTAGTGGTGTTGAGGAATTTGCACGTCTCAACACCAAGAAGAAAATATGTTGAGGAACAATGCCTAGAAACACAGTAGTGGTGTTGAGGAATTTGCACGTCTAAACACCAAGAGGAAAATGTGTTGAGGAAGCATGCCTAGCAACACAGTAGTGGTGTTGAGAAATTTTCGCATCTCAACACCAAGAGGACGAATGTGTCGAGGAAGCATGCCTAGCAACACAGTAGTGCTGTTGAGGAATTTGCAGGTCTCAACACCAAGAGGAAGAATGTGTCGAGGAAGCATGCCTAGCAACACAATAGTAGTGTTGAGGAATCTGCACATCTCAACACCAAGAGGAAGAATGTTTCGAGGAAGCATGCCTAGCAACACAGTAGTGGTGTTGAGGAATTTTCACGTCTCAACACCAAAAGGAAGAATGTTTGATGAAGCTTGCCTAGAAACACAGTAGTGGTGTTGAATAATTTGAACGTCTCAATACCAAGAGGAAGAATGTGTTGAGGAAGCATGCCTAAAAACACAGTAGTAGTGTTGAGGAATTTGCACGTCTCAACACCAAGAGGAAGAATGTGTTGAAGAAGCATGCCTAGAAACACAATAGTGGTGTTCAAGTATTTGCACATCTCAACACCAAGAGGAAGAATGTGTTGAGGAAGCATGCCTAGCAACATAGTAGTGGTGTTGATAAATATGCACGTCTCAACACCAAGAGGAAGAATGTGTTGAGCAAGCATGCCTTGCAACACATTAGTGGTGTTGAGTAATTTGCAAGTGTCAACACCGAGAGGAAAATGTGTTGAGGAAGCATCCCTAGCAACACAGTGGTGGTGTTGAGGAATTTTCACGTCTCAACACCAAGAGGGAGAATGTGTTGAGAAAACATGCCTAGAAACACAGTAGTGGTGTTGAGGAATTTGCACGTCTCAACACCAAGAAGAAAATATGTTGAGGAAGCATGCCTAGAAACACAGTAGTGGTGTTGATGAATTTGCTCGTCTCAACACCAAGCGGAAAATGTGTTGAGGAAGCATGCCTAGCAACACAGTAGTGGTGTTGCGGAATTTTCGCATCTCAACACCAAGAGGAAGAATGTGTCGAAGAAGCATGCCTAGCAACACAGTAGTGGTGTTGAGGAATTTGCACGCCTCAAAACCAAGAGGAAAATGTGTCGAGGAAGCATTCCTAGAAACACAGTAGTGGTGTTGAGTAATTTGCACGTCTCAACACCAAGAGGAAGAATGTGTCGAGGAAGCATGCCTAGCAACACAGTAGTAGTGTTGAGGAATCTGCACGTCTCAACACCAAGAGGAAGAATGTGTCGAGGAAGCATGCCTAGCAACGCAGTAATGGTGTTGAGTAATTGGAAAGTCTCAACACCAAGAGGAAAATGTGTTGAGGAAGCATTCCTAACAACACAGTGGTGGTGTTGAGGAATTTGCACGTCTCAACACCAAGAGGAAGAATATGTTGAAGAAGCATGCCTAGAAACATAATAGTGGTGTTCAGGTATTTGCACATCTCGACACCAAGAGGAAGAATGTGTTGAGGAAGCATGCCTAGCAACATAGTAGTGGTGTTGATAAATTTGCACGTCTCAACACCAAGAGGAAGAATGTGTTGAGCAAGCATGCCTTGCAACACAGTAGTGGTGTTGAGTAATTTGCAAGTGTCAACACCGAGAGGAAAATGTGTTGAGGAAGCATGCCTAGCAACACAGTGGTGGTGTTGAGGAATTTTCACGTCTCAACACCAAGAGGGAGAATGTGTTGAGAAGACATGCCTAGAAACACAGTAGTGGTGTTGAGGAATTTGCACGTCTCAATACCAAGAGGAAGAATTTTTTGAGGAAGCATGCCTAGAAACACAATAGTGATGTTGAGGAATTTACACGTTTCAACACCAAGAGAAAATGTGTTGAGGAAGCATGCTAGCAATACAGTAGTGGTGTTTAGGAATTTGCACGTCTCAGCACCAAGAGGAAGAATGTGTTGAGGAAGCATGCCTAGAAACACGGTAGTGGTGTTCAGGAATTTGCACATCTCAACACCAAGAGGAAGAATGTGTTGAGGAAGCATACCTAGGAACACAGTAGTGGTAATGATGAATTTGCACGTCTCAACACCAAGAGGAAGAATGTGTCGAGGAAGCATGCCTAGCAACACAATAGTGGTGTTGAGGAATTTGCACGTCTCAACACCAAGAGGAAGAATATGTTGAGGAAGCATGCCTTGCAACACAGTAGTGGTATTGAGAAATTTGCAAGTGTACCAAGATGAAAATGTGTTGAGGAAGCATGTCTAGCAACACAGTGGTGGTGTTGAGTAATTTGCAAGTCTTAACACCAAGAGGAAAATGTATTGAGGAAGCATGCCTAGCAACACAGTGGTGGTGTTGAGGATCTTTCACGCCGCAACACCAAGAGGAAGAATGTGTCGAGGAAGCATGCCTAGCAACATAGTAGTGCTGTTGAGGAATTTGCAAGTCTCAACACCAAGAGGAAGAATATGTCGAGAAAGCATGCCTAGCAACACAGTCGTAGTGTTGAGGAAACTGCACATCTCAACACCAAGAGGAAGAATGTGTCGAGGAAGCATGCCAAGCAATACAGTAGTGGTGTTTTGGAATTTGCACGTCTCAACACCAAGAGGAAGAATGTGTTGAGGAAACATGCCTAGAAACACAGTAGTGGTGTTCAGGAATTTGCACATCTCAACACCAAGAGGAATAATGTGTTGAGGAAGCATTCCTAGCAACATAGTAGTGGTGTTGATAAATTTGCACGTCTCAACACCAAGAGGAAGAATTTGTTGAGGAAGCATGCCTTGCAACACAGTAGTGGTGTTGAGTAATTTGCAAGTCTCAACACCGAGAGGAAAAGGTGTTGAGGAAGCATGCCTAGCAACACAGTGGTGGTGTTGAGAAATTTTCACGTCTCAACACCAAGAGGAAGAATGTGTTGAGAAAGCATGCCTAGAAACACAGTAGTGGTGTTGAGGAATTTGCACGTCTCAACACCAAGAAGAAAATATGTTGAGGAACAATGCCTAGAAACACAGTAGTGGTGTTGAGGAATTTGCACGTCTAAACACCAAGAGGAAAATGTGTTGAGGAAGCATGCCTAGCAACACAGTAGTGGTGTTGAGAAATTTTCGCATCTCAACACCAAGAGGACGAATGTGTCGAGGAAGCATGCCTAGCAACACAGTAGTGCTGTTGAGGAATTTGCACGTATCAACACCAAGAGGAAGAATGTGTCGAGGAAGCATGCCTAGCAACACAGTAGTAGTGTAGAGGAATCTGCACATCTCAACACCAAGAGGAAGAATGTGTCGAGGAAGCATGCCTAGCAACACAGTAGTGGTGTTGAGGAATTTGCACGTCTCAACACCAAGAGGAAGAATGTGTTGAGGAAGCTTGCGTAGCAACACAGTAGTGGTGTTGAGGAATTTGAACGTCTCAATACCAAGAGGAAGAATGTGTTTAGGAAGCATGTCTAAAAACACAGTAGTGGTGTTGAGGAATTTGCACGTCTCAACACCAAGAGGAAGAATGTGTTGAGGAAGCATGCCAAGAAACACAGTAGTGGTGTTCAGGTATTTGCACATCTCAACACCAAGAGGAAGAATGTGTTGAGGAAGCATGCCTAGCAACATAGTAGTGGTGTTGATAAATTTGCACGTCTCAATACCAAGAGGAAGAATGTGTTGAGCAAGCATGCCTTGCAACACAATAGTGGTGTTGAGTAATTTGCAAGTCTTAACACCAAGAGGAAAATGTATTGAGGAAGCATGCCTCGCAACACAGTGGTGGTGTTGAGGATTTTTCACGCCTCAACACCAAGAGGAAGAATGTGTCGAGGAAGCATGCCTAGCAACACAGTAGTGCTGTTGAGGAATTTGCAAGTCTCAACACCAAGAGGAAGAATATGTCAAGAAAGCATGCCTAGCAACACAGTCGTAGTGTTGAGGAATCTGCACATCTCAACACCAAGAGGAAGAATGTGTCGAGGAATCATGCCAAGCAATACAGTAGTTGTGTTGAGAAATTTGCACGTCTCAACACCAAGAGGAAGAATGTGTTGAGGAAACATGCCTAGAAACACAGTTGTGGTGTTCAGGAATTTGCACATCTCAACACCAAGAGGAAGAATGTGTTGAGGAAGCATGCCTAGCAACATAGTAGTGGTGTTGAAGAATTTGCACGTCTCAACACCAAGAGGAAGAATGTGTCGAGGAAGCATGCCTAGCAACGCAGTAGCGGTGTTGAGTAATTGGCAAGTCTCAACACCAAGAGGAAAATGTGTTGAGGAAGAATTCCTAGAAACACAGTGGTGGTGTTGAGGAATTTGCAAGTCTCAACACCAAGAGGAAGAATGTGTTGAGGAAGCATGACTAGCAACACAGTAGTGGTGTTGAGTAATCTGCAAGTCTCAACACCAAGAGGAAAATGTGTTGAGGAAGCATGCCTAGCAACACAGTGGTGGTGTTGAGGAATTTTCATGTCTCAACACCAAGAGGGAGAATGTGTTGAGAAAACATGCCTAGAAACACAGTAGTGGTGTTGAGGAATTTGCACGTCTCAACACCAAGAAGAAAATATGTTGAGGAAGCATGCCTAGAAACACAGTAGTGGTCTTGATGAATTTGCTCGTCTCAACACCAAGAGGAAAATGTGTTGAGGAAGCATGCCTAGCAACACAGTAGTGGTGTTGCGGAATTTTCGCATCTCAACACCAAGAGGAAGAATGTGTTGAGGAAGCTTGCCTAGGAACACAGTAGTGGTGTTGAATAATTTGAACGTCTCAATACCAAGAGGAAGAATGTGTTGAGGAAGCATGCCTAGCAACACAGTAGTGCTGTTGAGGAATTTGCACGTCTCAACACCAACAACAAGAAGGTGTCGAGGAAGCATGTTAGCAACACAGTAGTAGTGTTGAGGAATCTGCACATCTCAACACCAAGAGGAAGAATGTGTCGAGGAAGCATGCCTAGCAACACAGTAGTGGTGTTGAGGAATTTGCACGTCTCAACACCAAGAGGAAGAATGTTTAAGGAAGCTTTCTTAGCAACACAGT